>NC_092038.1:117849877-117934497 GCF_003086295.3 Arachis hypogaea
GATAGACACAGGTGCCCCCCCCGAGATTTTTTTTTTGGGGAAGTAATCATAGATTTGATTCTCAAACCAGGAAATAATTATGAAAGGTAATAATGGCGCATGAGAAAGATCTAAGAGCAAAACAAACACTAAATGAACTAGTTTCATATCGGTGAAGGTTCTGATCAATCAGAAAAGACAACAACCCATAGAACGAGAAGAAAGATTGTGCGGGTACTTGATCATGAGCAACTAATTCACAGATTTCAATATTTTTCATCCAGTCAGTTTCAGTCAGTTTCTGACTTGTTGCAGCATTAACTCGCCCTCAGCTGCCATCTATTTATAGAGAAAAAAATTAAGATTTAAGTAAATATAGAAAACAACAGAAAAATTAGAAGACATTTCAAACAAGGAAGCAATAGGTGAAGATTTTAAATAGCTCAATAATAATATAATATATTCAAGTGGAAAGCAAAACAAGACTTTCATTGCCACACTAGCGATCAATCATTATATAAAAAGGAAGGTAATTGATCCACAAAATACAAAAGAGTTGCCTATCACACTTGAGTCTTATAAATAAAATCATCTTCCACCAAAGAACAAGGAAATTGATATCAGATAGAGATGAAAGTTGAAACTTGCATGTTCTGACAGCACAAGAATGCCCTCAAGTAAATTGATATCTTAGTATCGTACCTCTTAACTCTGTCGTAGCAACCAAGTCAGAACTGCAAGAATGTCATGAACTGCCTGCAACATGAAAATTTTCGAAGCATATAATCAGAACTCACCATTTCTAATATCAGTCAAAGAACGTTAACTGTGAAAAATAACCCAAATAAACATCATTCCTGACTCTTGAAGCCAAAATGCATATCTAAATCAAGGGCATTCAAAAACAAAAAATTCATGATTATGATAATGTTAGGGTAAAGCACACTTAATAATCACATAGTTTATTTCTTAAAAATAAAAAAAGTTGTACCTGAAAAGAGAGAAAAGGACAGAGATCACGAGAGGAAAGCGAGTATCAGTCTAAACCCTAAAGATCTTCAGCATTTCAATTGCAACTCACAAAGCCCAAGATCAATAATTCTGATGCTATACATATATTAATCACGCTTCCTTTTTCTTTTCTTTTCTTTTCTTTTGTTTTCTTTATTAACAGGAGTGCTTTTGTTTGTTGTTTTCTTTATGATTAACTTTAGCTGTTTAGCATATGAGGATGATGATAAAAATGGAAGTGTTACTTAAACAGAAATGAGTATGGTTATGCAAAATGAGAAATAACACTCACTATATGAATAAGACGGTCTTAGTGTTTGTTATGGAGTTTGTGCAAGTGTTAATGTTATTAATTAGGTAAGCGAGGAAATACGGCACCGCCATGATCAGACTTCCAAACAGAAACACCAAAGATCTTTTCCAAAACAGAAGCTCTTATTTCCTATTTCTTAAGTTCGGTCACCAAAAATGAATAAATTGAAATGAGTTAATTATATAATTCTCTTACTGAAATGAAATAGATAAATTTATGAATATTAAATTAACCTAAACAATTTTGTATGATCAAAATTAAAATTCAAAATATGTATAAAAATATTTGTATTTAAACAACTTATAGAAAGATAGAAATAATAATAATAAATTAAAAATATTAAAAATTTTAAATTTATAAAATAAAAATAATAAAAAGTTATTTAAAGATTAATTTAATTCATAATTTAATTTGATATTAAATTGATTTATATTAAATGATGATACGTCCAATAAAAGATAAATAAGTTATACTGTAATATATAATACTAAAATAACATATAGACAAATAATATTACAACATGTGACATGAATGTAGTTATGTCAAAATTGATACTTATAGATACGTCGTCTCTTTATTATATGTAGTTAAATTATTGTATGACTTGTGATACCAACCGTCTAATTTATCAGGTCATATTCGCATATTATTAATTGTTAATAAAAAAACAAATGAATGACTAACTTGGTAGCTTAGGTCAATTTTAATGGCATTTCAGTGTAATTAGAATTTCAAGAACTATTTTAGTACACACAATTAAGAAGTCGTTTTGGAATTTTATTCAATTATGATTATAAAAAAGATAGTGTTTATTTAACAAAATTATCTAAAATGAGTAGTTTAATGGATAATTTTATCCAACTAACCCAAAATTTTTAGCAGATGTCAAATTAATTTTTATTTTTCATGCAAAGAGTGTTAATTCAGTCAGTGGCCTCTTCTTCCTCCCAACGTTGCCATTACAAAACCTTAACACTTCAATTTTTCGCTCTATGTCACCATTACCCACATGGCTATCCTCCCCGAGTCGCATGATCACCGTCAGTGATCTCCACGGCGACCTTGAGAAGACGAAGTAGGCACTTTGCCATACTAGCCTTATCGACGCCTCTGACCGTTATGTATGCTGTAACGCCCAATTTCCAGCAGGTCCGGATCACTGCCAGCCGTTAGGTGTTACTTCCCAATAACCCTATAAAAATTTTAGACTCGGTAATATTTACTACATATGAGTCTTTCGTACTAATGGAATCGTGTATATTAACTTATTTTTATCATATGCTTTTCTTAACTACTCCGTTAGCAACAACCAAAAATATCATCAGAGATATATAATATAATATCAAATAATATAAAACTAACAACAAAATTAAATTAGTAACAAGATTACAGAAAACTCTCATGCATATATATACATCTCAAATTAGTTCATACAAACTTGACATACTTAGAATATATATATATATATATATATATATATATATATATATATATATATATATATATATATATATATATATATAGACATAAATACAACTGACAACTTTCTAGATACCTAGTTCATACAGAAAACTCCTAAGATGGTACCCGGACTAAAAGAAAAGAAAATATCAAGTCCTATCTCTAAAAAATGCTACAAAAGAGAGGAAAAGCAAAGTCCAAAGAATAAGACTTTCTATCCTACTTTCTTTTCACCATCGGGGCACAAGTCTGCAGACATCATCTCAGAACTAGTCTCGAGCATCTCCTGTAGGGTCCTACAACGCATGCTCCTCTGGTAGCTCTCTGAGTATATCTCCAGTGGCGGTAGTCAAAATCGAAATCCTTCATATGTGGGGAAAAGGGAAAAGGAAGGGGTGAGAACCTATATGGTTCCCAGTAAGGCAACATCATGAAAATATATCTCCTCGTGAAATCTAGAGTTCTGCCTCTATCGTAATAACTCGCTTGCTAAGTTTCTCGGCTACTTCTGTATCGCGGCTCTGACATAACTCTATCTTGCCATCTTTCGTTGGGGTTAATTCCGCTCCTTATGCTATTCTCTATGGCTATTGTTCCCAGTTTTACTATCTTAATCTACGCTTTGGAGAAATTGTAAGTATACAACTTTAAAACACAAACAAGAATCAGAGAATAGAAAATTAACAAGAAGCAGATAGCACGTAGCAAAAAGAATGAACAGTAAATAATCTCGATCAAATACGCAAACAATTTATGATGCATGCATGTTCCTAGTTTAGGCCATGAGCTCATGCGTCGGTTCTCTACCCACAACCCGACGTTACTCGGGGAGAACCCCGAATTGGTCTCTTTACCGTGTCAGTCAGACACAATTATCATCATGGGCGAACCTATGTCAGTTAGGACATCTTGACATCACGATAAGAAATAAGCTATCAATTAGGCGAACATTCCCGCATTAGCAATCATAGGCTATCAGTCAGGCGGGCACTTTCGCATTAGCACTTTGGTACAAAGGCCCATTCAAACTAACAGTTCTCATGAATCATGATCTATTCATGGTTTCTCATTTTCTTTCTTTTCATCATGCCTCCGCATCACCTTATAAATATGCATACCTTCGCATTACCATATAACTAAGCATACCTCTGCATTCTCATATTACTAAGCATACCTCCGCATCACCTTTTAACTTTAAACATTCATAGGGACATCTTATATTTTATTCATTTTCCTGATTTGTTTAGCCTAATGCCTCCTTGGCAACCAGTCTTCTATTTAATAATTAATATAACAAACAGACTCAGATTTGCACAAATTTTATGTCCACGTGTTTGTATCAAACTCAAGTTTTATTTGATTTAAGTTTCAGAACATTCTCATTCCCAAAACAAAAGTTATGCCTATTCTGTTTGAGAGGTTTCTATTTGGTTAATCGATGAACCGGTTAACTTCCAAAGTGCATAAATAATTTTCTAGAATAGCCATGGCTCTGAAATTTGAACTAAATGAAGTAGATACCGTAGGATTTTATTTGGTTTTAGTTTCATTAAAAAAGCTTTTTTGCCTTAGGAAATATCCATCAAGGAAGTTACTTCTCTAAGTTTGTAAATCCTGTTTAGTCTTTAATGAGCAGCCAAATGTTAAAGCCTATAACTTTTAATTAATAGCTTCTAAAATTCTGAAATTTTGAGAAAACAAAACATACATCATAAGGGTTCTATCAAAATTGGTTGCACTCAATTTTGGAGTTTAAGATCAATACCAGTAACTCAAACAAGTCACTAGAATTATCAAACGAGTTTCAAAATTGCATGTCAATAAAATAGTGAACCTTCCATTTTGTAAATTGCGTATTTAATTATATAAAAATGGATTACCACGAAATTTGGATACACTATTCTTCACATAACAATATTTCAACTCTCTTTAATTGCAACTCAAAAACTCATCAAAATCAAAAGTTGTGTAGGTTGGAAGTAGCTACTGGATTAATTCAAAACAGATTTTTCAGTAGAAATCATTTACTTTCAAAACTCATCAAGGATTATAGGATATTATTACACGATTGTTGAGTGGCTAGATTTTACCCCGAAATTCACACAATTCACTGCTTAATTTCAGTAACCATATCGACAAAATTTGGCTAAGGTTCTAACAAATCATTTTGGTTTCCTAAGCTTCTCATCATCTCTTAATCATTGGTGCACGAAATTGTAATCACACTTTTGCAATTCCGCACAACTAACCAGCAAGTGCACTGGGTCGTCCAAGTAATACCTTACGTGAGTAAGGGTCGATCCCATGGAGATTGTCGGCTTGAAGCAAGCTATGGTTATCTTGTAACTCTTAGTCAGGATATCAATAATTCTCAAGTTTAATTGTGAAAAGTAAAAGAACGTGAAATGAATACTTGTTTGCAGTAATGGAGAATAGGTTGAGATTTTAGAGATGCTCTATCTTCTGAATCTCTGCTTTCCTACTGTCTTCTTCTTCATGCACGCAAGGCTCCTTCCATGGCAAGCTGTATGTAGGGTTTCACCGTTGTCAATGGCTACCTCCCATCCTCTCAGTGAAAATGTTCAACGCGTTCTGTCACAGCACGGCTATTCATCTGTCGGTTCTCGATCATATCGGAATAGAATCCAGTGATTCTTTTGCGTCTGTCACTAACGCCCACAATCGTGAGTTTGAAGCTCGTCACAGTCATTCAATCCCTGAATCCTACTCAGAATACCACAGACAAGGTTTAGACCTTCCGGATTCTCAAGAATGGCCGCCAATGGATTCTAGCTTATACCATGAGGATTCTGATTAAGTAATCCAAGAGATATCCACTCAATCTAAGGTAGAACAGAGGTGGTTGTCAGGTACACATTCATAGGTGAGAATGATGATAAGTGTCACGGATCATCACATTCATCAAGTTGAGGAATAAGTGATATTTTAGAATAGAAGCAAGCGTGATTGAATGAAAAAACAGTAGTAATTGCATTAATCCATCAAGACACAGCATAGCTCCTCACCCTCAACCATGGGGTTTAGAGACTCATGCCGTAGAAGGTACAGTATGAAACTTGTAAAGTGTCATCAGATAAAGATACAATGGCAAAATGTTCTATTTATAGTGAACTAATAACCTAGGGTATACAGAGATGAGTAAATGACATAAAAATCCACTTCCGGGGTTCACTTGGTGTGTGCTTGGGCTGAGCATTGAAGCTTTCATGTGTAGAGACTTTTCTTGGAGTTAAACGCCAGCTTTTGTGCCAGTTTGGGGCGTTTAACTCCAACTTTTGTGCCAGTTCCGGCGTTAAACGCCGGTAATTCTGAAGCTGATTTGCAACGCCGGTTTGGGCCATCAAATCTCGGACAAAGTATGGACTATTATATATTGCTGGAAAGCCCAGGATGTCTACTTTCCAACACAATTAAGAGCGCGCGAATTGGGTTTCTGTAGCTCCAGAAAATCCACTTCGAGTGCAGGGAGGTCAGAATCCAACAGCATCTGCAGTCCTTTTCAGCATCTGAATCAGATTTTTGCTCAGGTCCCTCAATTTCAGCCAGAAATTACCTGAAATCATGGAAAAAACACACAAACTCATAGTAAAGCCCAGAAAAGTGAATTTTAAATAAAAACCAATAAAAACATACTAAAAACTAACTAAAATGTACTAAATACATACTAAAAAAGTGCCAAAAAGCGTATAAATTATCCGCTCATCACAACACCAAACTTAAATTGTTGCTTGTCCCCAAGCAACTAAAAATCAAATAGGATAAAAAGAAGAGAACATACTATAGATTCCAAAATATCAATGAAACTTAGCTCCAACTAGATGAGCGGGACTAGTAGCTTTTTGCCTCTGAACAGTTTTGGCATCTCACTTTATCCTTTGAAGTTTAGAATGATTGGCATCTATAGGAACTCAGAATTCAGATAGTGTTATTGATTCTCCTAGTTAAGTATGATGATTCTTGAACACAGCTACTTTATGAGTCTTGGCTGTGACCCAAAGCACTCTGTCTTCCAGTATTACCACCAGATACATACATGCCACAGACACAAAACTGGGTGAACCTTTTCAGGTTGTGACTCAGCTTTGCTAGAGTCCCCAATTAGAGGTTTCCAGGGTTCTTAAGCACACTCTTTTTGCCTTGGATCACTTTTTATTTTATTTTTTATTTTTTTTCACATATACTCTCCTTTTTTTCTTCTCTTTTTTTTTTGAATTCACTGCTTTTTCTTGCTTTAAGAATCAATTTGATGATTTTTCAGATCCTCAATAACATTTCTCCTTTTTCATCATTCTTTCAAGAGCCAACAAGTTTAACATTCTTTAATCAACAAATTCAAAAGACAAATGCACTGTTCAAGCATTCATTCAGAAAACAAAAAGTATTGTCACCACATCAAACTAATTCAACTAGTTTCAGAGATGAATTCGAAATCCTGTACTTCTTGTTCTTTTGTGATTAAAACATTTTTCATTTAAGAGAGGTGATGGATTCATAGGACATTCATAGCTTTAAGACATGAACTTAAATTTTATTAATCATGAATTAAGAACAAGACTAAAAAAATATAAGATAAGACTAATAGTAATAGAAAACAGAAATTTAAATGATTCTAAAATAGATTCCTAATGATAGAGGTTATCACAGAGTTAGACTCAACAACCTTGATTTTGAGAAGTGGATGCTCCCTCAACTTGTGGGGTTTTGACCCTTCAAGGGAGAGTTCTGGCGCTTCAGCTCCTGTAGCTCACGCCCCTGCTTCTCTTGTTCTTTCAGCAATTTGCAGAGTCAGTTTTGATTCTGCTGTTCTTCCTTAATTTGTTCCATAGCTTCTTGCAGCTTGGCAACAGATGCTTCTAGGCTGGCCTAGTAGTCAATTTCAGGAAGTTCAGGGAGGAATTCCTGTGCCCTCCTTTTGATAGAGTTATCTTGCATTTGTTCTTCTATTGACTTCTTGGTGATTGGATGTTCAACTGGAATGAATTCATCTACTCCCATCCTCACCCTAGCATCTTTACATAGCAAAGAGATTAAGCTTGGGTAAGCCAGTTTGGCTTCAGTGGAGTTCTTGTTTGCAATTGTGTAAATCTCACAAGCAATCAGATGATGAATCTCCACTTCTTTTCCCAGCATAATGCAATGAATCATCACTGCTCTTTTGACTGTGACCTCAGAACGGTTGCTAGTGGGCAATATAGAACGCCCAATGAAGTCTAGCCAACCTCTTGCAATTGGTTTGAGATCTCCCCTCTTGAGTTGGTTTGGGACACTTTTTGAATTGGTTGTCCACTTAGTTCCAGGGAGGCATATGTCCTCTAGAACTTGATCTAACCCCTTATCTACTTTCACCATTCTCCTATTAAAGGATTCAGGATCATCTTGTAGTTGAGGTAACTTGAAGACCTCTCTTATTTTGTCCAGATGGAAGTAAATAATTCTCCCTCTGACCATGGTTCTGTAGGTATGAAAAGCAGTTCCAGTCATTCTTTGCTTATTTGTCAGCCATAGATTTGAGTAGAATTCCTGAACTATGTTTTTCCAACCTTTGTCTCAGGGTTGGTTAGAACTTCCCATCATCTGTTTCGAATTTGCTCTTGGATCTCCGGATATTCATCTTCTTTCAGATCGAATCTGACTTCTGGGATCACTGACCTCAGACCCATTATTTTGTGGTAATGGTCTGCATGTTCCTTGGTTAAAAACTTCTCTTGATTCCAAAGATTCTTTGGATTATTCTCTTTCTTGCCTTTTGAATTGGTTTGTTTTCCCTTAGGAGCCATGATCTTGATGAATCTTGGCTTAGTGATCACGGAAAAGCACACCAAACTTAAAGGTTTGCTTGCCCTCAAGCAAAAGAAAGGAAAGATGAGAGAGAGGAGGAGAGCAAATTCGAATGGTGGGGAGAGGGGGATGGCCGAACATGTATTTATAAGGGAGGGGGAGGGATTTCGAAAATTTTGAAGGAGATTTGAGAAGATATGGAAAGAATTTGAGAAGATATTTGAGTTTTTGAAGAAGATTTGGAAAGGATTTGAAAGAGATTTGAAGAATGATTTAGAAAATTGTTTAATTTTTGAAATTTAAAGGTGAATGATGAAAGTTTATAATGTGTGTATGCAGAAAATTATGGATTAAAACAAGAAAGTTTGAAAAAATTTGAAGTGGAAAACAAAATCTCTGTCCCCTACCTTTCTGGCGTTAAACACCCAGAATGGTATCCATTCTGGCGTTTAACGCCCAATTGGTGGCCATTATGGGCGTTTAACGCCCAGCCAGGTACCCTGGCTGGCATTAAACGCCAGAAACTCCTTCATCATTGGGCGTTTTGCTAAACGCCCAGGATGCTGCAATCCTGGCGTTAAACGCCCAGAATGGTACCTATTCTGGCATTTAACGCCCAAAATGGTACCTTTACTGGCGTTAAACGCCCAGATTACCCCTTACTGGCGTTTTCTTGCCAGCAAGCTCCTTTTCTCTGCTTTTTGCACTGAATCCTTCTGTAACTCTGTGAATTCCTTCAATTTGGATGATCAACCTTGGAGAATGTATGTTAATATGCTATTAAGTAAAATAAATAACCTACTAATGGCTGGGTTGCCTCCCAGCAAGCGCTTCTTTACTGTCTTTAACAGGACCTTTACTGAGCTTCATTCAAGCCTCAGTTTTGAGCATTCTTACTCAAAATTGCTTTCAAGATAATGTTTGATCCTCTGTCCATTAACAATGAACTTTTTATCAGAATCAATATCTTGAAGCTCAACATATCCATATGGTGACACTCCTGTAATCACATACGGACCCCTCCACCGGGATTTAAGTTTTCCTGGGAATAGTCTGAGCCTAGAGTTGAAGAGCAGAACTTTTTGTCCTGGCTCAAAGACTCTGGATGACAACTTCTTGTCATGCCACTTCTTTGCCTTTTCCTTATAAATTTTTGCATTTTCAAAGGCAGTGAGTCTGAACTCCTCTAGCTCATTTAGCTGGAGCAATCTTTTTTCATCAGCTAACTTTGCATCCATGTTTAGGAATCTGGTTGCCCAGTAGGCTTTATGTTCCAGTTCCATGGGCAGATGACAGGCCTTCCCATACACAAGTTGGTATGGAGAGGTTCCTATAGGAGTCTTGAATGCTGTTCTGTATGCCCACAGGGCATCATCCAAGCTCTTTGCGCAATCCTTTCTACGGGCAATTACAGTCCATTCCAGGATTCTTTTTAGCTCTCTATTAGAGACCTCAGCTTGCCCATTTATCTGTGGATGATACGGAGTTGCTACTTTGTGGCTAATTCCATATCGGACTATAGCAGAGTACAGCTGTTTATTGCAGAAATGAGTGCCCCCATCACTGATTAGTACTCTGGGAACACCAAACCTGCTGAAGATGTGTTTTTGGAGGAATTTCAGCACGGTCTTGGTATCATTATTGGGTGTGGCGATTGCTTCTACCCATTTAGATACATAGTCTACTGCCACCAGAATATAAGTGTTTGAGTATGATGGTGGGAAGGGACCCATGAAGTCAATACCCCATACATCAAACAATTCAATCTCTAAGATCACTTGTTGAGGAATGGCATAACCATGAGGCAAGTTACCAGCTCTTTGGCAACTGTCACAGTTACGCACAAACTCTCGGGCATCCCTATAGAGAGTAGGCCAGTAGAATCCACATTGGAGGACCTTAGTGGCTGTTCGCTCACCTCCAAAATGTCCCCCATACTGTGATCCATGGCAATGCCACAGGATCTTTTGTGCTTCCTCTCTAGGTACACATCTGCGGATCATTCCGTCTGCACATCTCTTAAAGAGATATGGCTCATCCCATAGGTAGTACTTGGCATATAAAATTAATTTTTTTCTTTGCACCCTGCTGTACTCCTGTGGTATGAACCTCACAGCTTTATAATTTGCAATGTCTGCAAACCATGGAGCTTCCTGAATGGCAAAGAGTTGCTCATCTGGAAAGGTCTCAGAGATCTCAGTAGAAGGGAGGGACGCCCCAGCTACTGGTTTTATTCGGGACAGATGATCAGCTACCTGGTTCTCTGTCCCTTTTCTGTCTCTTATTTCTATATCAAACTCTTGCAGAAGCAACACCCACCTTATGAGCTTGGGTTTTGAATCCTACTTTGTGAGTAAGTATTTAAGAGCAGCATGGTCAGTGTACACAATCACTTTTGACCCTACTAAATAGGATCTAAACTTGTCAATGGCATAAACCACTACAAGTAACTCTTTTTCTGTGGTTGTGTAATTCTTTTGTGTGTCATTTAGAACACGGCTAGCATAATAAATGACGTGCAGAAGCTTGTTATGCCTCTGTCCCAACACTGCACCAATGGCATGGTCATTGGCATCACACATTAGTTTGAATGGTAATGTCTAGTCTGGTGCAGAGATGACTGGTGCTGTGACCAGCTTGGCTTTCAGGGTCTCAAACGCCTGCAGACACTATGTGTCAAACACAAATGGCATGTCAGCAGCTAGCAGGTTGCTTAGAGGTTTTGCAATTTTTGAAAAATCCTTTATGAACCTCCTGTAGAATCCTGCATGTCCCAAAAAGCTTCTTATTGCCTTAACATTGGCAGGTGGTGGTAATTTTTCAATTACTTCTACCTTTGCTTGATCCGCCTCTATTCCCTTGCTTGAAATTTTGTGCCTAAGGACAATTCCTTCAGTCACCATAAAGTGACATTTCTCCCAGTTTAAGACCAGGTTAGTCTCTTGGCACCTTTTCAGGGCAAGTGCTAGATGATCAAGACATGAGCTGAATGAGTCTCCAAATACTGAGAAGTCATCTATAAAGACTTCCAGGAATTTCTCTACCATATCAGAGAAGATGGATAGCATGCACCTCTGAAAAGTTGCAGGTGCATTGCATAGACCAAAAGGCTTTCTTCTGTAAGCAAATACGCCAGAAGGACAGGTGAATGCTGTTTTCTCTTGATCTTGAGGATCCACTGCGATTTGATTGTAGCGTGAATAGCCATCCAAAAAGTAGTAATAATCATGACCAGCTAGTCTTTCTAGCATCTGGTCTATGAATGGTAAGGAAAAATGATCCTTTCTGGTGGCTGTATGTGAGCCTTTTGTAGTCAATACACATACGCCACCCTGTAACTGTTCTTGTAGGAACTAGTTCATTCTTTTTATTATGAACCACTGTCATGCCTCCCTTCTTGGGGATAACTTGAGCAGGGCTCACCCAGGGGCTATCAGAAATAGGATAAATAATCCCAGCCTCTAGTAACTTAGTGACCTCTTTCTGCACCACCTCCTTCATGGCTGGATTTAGCCGCCTTTGTGGTTGAACCACTGGCTTGGCATTATCCTCCAATAAGATCTTGTGCATGCATCTTGCTGGGCTAATGCCCTTAAGATCACTTATGGACTATCCAAGAGCTGTCTTGTGTGTCCTTAGCACTTGAATTAGTGCTTTCTCTTCCTGTGAATTTAAAGCAGAGGTTATGATCACTGAAAAAGTGTCACCTTCTCCCAAAAATGCATATTTTAGGGATGGTGGTAGTGGTTTGAGGTCAGGTTTGGGAGGCTTATCCTCTTCCTGAGGAATTTTCAGAGGTTCTTTTATTTCCTCTGGTTCCTCCTGATCAGGCTGAACATCTTTAAAGATGCCTCTAGCTCTGATTCGAGACTCTCAGTCATATTGATCTCTTCCACCAAAGAGTCAATAATATCAGTGCTCATGCAGTCATTTGATGTATCTGGATGCTGCATAGCTTTGACAGCATTCAACTTGAACTCATCCTCATTGACTCTCAGGGTCACTTCCCCTTTTTGTACATCAATAAGAGTGCGTCCAGTTGCTAGGAAGGGTCTTCCTAGGATGAGAGTTGCACTCTTGTGCTCCTCCATTTCCAGCATTACAAAGTCAGTGGGAAAGGCAAATGGCCCAACCTTGACAATCATGTCTTCAATTATGCCTGATGGATATTTAATGGAGCCATCAGCAAGTTGGAGACATATTCGGGTTGGTTTGACTTCTTCAGTCAACCCAAGCTTTCTGATAGTGGATGCAGGTATTAGGTTGATACTTGCTCCAAGGTCACATAGGGCTGTCTTGGTACAAGCACCTTCTAATGTGCAAGGTATCATAAAGCTTCCTAGATCTTGAAGCTTCTCTGGTAAGCTTTTCAGAATGATTGCACTGCATTCTTCAGTGAGAAACACTTTTTCAGTTTCTCTCCAATCCTTCTTATGACTTAAGATCTCTTTCATGAACTTAGCATAAGAAGGTATTTGCTCAAGTGCCTCTGCAAACGGAATCTTTATTTCAAGAGTCCTTAGCTAGTCTGCAAAGTGGGCAAATTGTTTATCCTGTTCCGCTTGGCGGAGTTTCTGAGGATAAGGCATCTTGGCTTTATATTCTTCAACCTTAGTTGCTGCAGGTTTATTCCCTACAAAGGTGGTTAGAGAAGCCTTCTTAGAGGGGTTACTATCAGCACTCTCAGGTGTCTAATTCCTCATTGGCGTTTGAACGCCAGGATTGGGTACAGGATGGGCGTTTAACGCCTGCTTCCCACCCTTTTCTGGTGTTTGAACGCTAGAACTGGGCAAGGAATGGGCGTTTAACGCCAACTTTTCCCCCTTTTCTGGCGTTTGAATCCCAGAAGGATTCCTCTCTGGGCTCTTACTGTCCTCAGAGGAATTTTGGGCAGTGGTTTGGTTATCCTCTGTCAGTTGTTCCTTTCTTGGCTTTTTGCTACTTTGAGCTGAATTATTCAATGTCTTCCCACTCCTTAGTTGAACTGCTTGGCATTCTTCTGTTATCTGTTTAGATAGCTGCTGTTTTGTCTGATTCAACTGTGATTCTATATTCTTGTTAGCAATTTTAGTTTCTTGGAGCATCTCTTTAAATTCTGCTAACTGTTTTGTCATCAGGAGTAATTGTTGATTAAGTTCAACAATCTGTTCTTGAGGATTAGGATCAGTAGTTACTGCCATAGCTTCTTCTTTTATAGAGGACTCACTGCTTGAGTATAGATGTTGATTTCTAGCAACTGTATCTATGAGATCTTGAGCTTCTTCAATCGTCTTCCTCATGTGTATAGATCCACCAGCTGAGTGGTCTAAAGACATCTGAGCTTTTTCTGTAAGCCCATAGTAGAAGCTGTCTAACTGTACCCACTCTGAAAATATTTCAGAAAGGCATTTCCTTAGCATCCCTCTGTACCTCTCCCAGGCATTATAAAGGGATTCATTATCCTCTTGTTTAAAGCCTTGGATGTCCAGCCTTAGCTGTGTCATCCTTTTTGGAGGGTAAAATTGATTCAGAAATCTGTCTGATAACTGTCTCCATGTTTTTATGCTTGCTTTGGGTTGGTTATTCAACCACCTCTTAGCTTGATCTTTTACAGCAAATGGAAACAGTAACAATCTATAGACATCCTGATCCACTTCTTTATCACGTACTGTGTCAGCAATTTGTAAGAACTGTGCCAGAAACTCAGTAGGTTCTTCCTGTGGAAGACCGGAATACTGGCAATTTTGCTGCACCATGATAATAAGCTGAGGATTTAGCTCAAAGCTACTTGCTTTAATGGGAGGTATACAGATGCTACTCCCATATGCAGCTGTAATGGGGTTAGCATATGACCCCAGAGTCCTTCTGGACTGCTCACTTCCACTTAGGTCCATGATGGAGAAAGGGAGATGATGTGGATATTATTTTATTTTATTATTATATATATATTTTTCTAACTAACAGTAACCGAAAATAATAAAATAAAATAAATGGAAAATAAAATAAAAATTCGAAAACCAAAAGAGAATAAAATCAAAGCAAATTGAAAACTAAATTAATTAACTAATTAAAAGGATTTTGGAATTAGCAATTAAAAAGATATGATTGAAAATTGTTTTGAAAAAGATTTGATTTGTGAAATGAGGAAAGAGAAAAACAACAAAATGACACCAAACTTAAAATTTTTAGAAAATCAAACACAAATTTTTGAAAATTTAAAGGAAAACACAAAGAAGACACCAAACTTAGAATATGAAACTAGACTCAAATAAAAGACTCTAAACCAACAAAAATGAAATATTCCTAATCTAAGCAACAAGATAAACCGTCAGTTGTCCAAACTCGAACAATCCCCGGCAACGGCGCCAAAAAATTGGTGCACGAAATTGCAATCACACTTTTACAATTCCGCACAACTAACCAGCAAGTGCACTGGGTCGTCCAAGTAATACCTTACGTGAGTAAGGGTCGATCCCACGGAGATTGTCGGCTTGAAGCAAGCTATGGTTATCTTGTAACTCTTAGTCAGGATATCAATAATTCTCAAGTTTAATTGTGAAAAGTAAAAGAACGTGAAATGAATACTTGTTTTGCAGTAATGGAGAACAGGTTGAGGTTTTGGAGATGCTCTATCTTCTGAATCTCTGCTTTCCTACTATCTTCTTCTTCATGCACGCAAGGCTCCTTCCATGGCAAGCTGTATGTAGGGTTTCACCGTTGTCAATGGCTACCTCCCATCCTCTCAGTGAAAATGTTCAACGCGCTCTGTCACAGCACGGCTATTCATCTGTCGGTTCTCGATCATGTCGGAATAGAATCCAGTGATTCTTTTGCGTCTGTCACTAACGCCCCACAATCATGAGTTTGAAGCTCGTCATAGTCATTCAATCCCTGAATCCTACTTAGAATACCACAGACAAGGTTTAGACCTTCCGGATTCTCAAGAATGGCCGCCAATGGATTCTAGCTTATACCACGAGGATTCTGATTAAGGAATCCAAGAGATATCCACTCAATCTAAGGTAGAACGGAGGTGGTTGTCAGGCACACATTCATAGGTGAGAATGATGATGAGTGTCACGGATCATCACATTCATCAAGTTGAGGAATAAGTGATATCTTAGAATAGAAGCAAGCGTGATTGAATGAAAACAGTAGTAATTGCATTAATCCATCAAGACACAGCAGAGCTCCTCACCCCAACCATGAGGTTTAGAGACTCATGCCATAGAAGGTACAGTATGAAACGTGTAAAGTGTCATTAGATAAAGATACAATGGCAAAATGTTCTATTTATAGTGAACTAATAACCTAGGGTATACAGAGATGAGTAAATGACGTAAAATCTACTTCCGGGGTCCACGTGGTGTGTGCTTGGGCTGAGCATTGAAGCTTTCATGTGTAGAGACTTTTCTTGGAGTTAAACGCCAGCTTTTGTGCTAGTTTGGGCGTTTAACTCCAACTTTTGTGCCAGTTCCGGCGTTAAACACCGGAAATTCTGAAGCTGATTTGCAACGCCAGTTTAGGCCATCAAATCTCGAGCAAAGTATAAACTATTATACATTTCTGGAAATCCCAGGATGTCTAATTTTCAACGCAATTGAGAGTGCGCCAATTGAGCTTCTGTAGCTCCAGAAAATCCACTTCGAGTGCAGGGAGGTCAGAATCCAACAGCATCTGTAGTCCTTTTTCAGCCTCTGAATCAGATTTTTGCTCAGGTCCCTCAATTTCAGCCAGAAATTACCTAAAATCACGGAAAAACACACAAACTCATAGTAAAGCCCAGAAAAGTGAATTTTAAATATAAACTAATAAAAACATACTAAAAACTAACTAAAATGTACTAAATACATACTAAAAACAGTGCCAAAAAGCGTATAAATTATCCGCTCATCAATCATCATCTATCTTTGTCAAACATAATCCAATATCATAGCTTGTAGCAACTACTCATTATATCATCAACAAATATCATTCACATAAACACAACCATACAATTACATTAGCCTAACCCCTACCATGATGGAGTTCACCCTTTCTAAAAAAATCGGTTCTAGCTTTCTCTTCCTCCTTCGATCAATTTTACTTCAAACTTTGTCGAGCTCCTTCTTCACTTTCTCTTGATCTCCTTGCTTAGCTTGATCATCTATATGAAGGTGTGTAGCTAGAGGCTTGAGAAATCATGTGGAAGTAGTGAAGATTGGAAGAACTCCCTTCTCTTCCTCAGTTCACTCTCACTCTTGGACTCCTCTCTTTCTCTAACTTCCTTCTCATCTCTTCTTTGTTTTTTTGTTTACACTTAATACTAACATGACTTATATGAAGAATGATATGATGATAAAGAGATTGATGATCAAAAAGAGGTGTGGTTCGGTGACAACAATCAAGGGAAGACACTTGTTCAAATGCATGTGTTTCTTCATTAATTGTTCACTAATGATTCAACACCCTTGGCTAATATATGGAGAAGATTCAGCCAGCAAGAAGAGAAGAGAGAGAGTATGGCTTGATAGTGATTATGTGGCTTAATCTAGAGGGTGATTTGGTTAAGAAAAGATCGGTTCAGTTTAAATTCGATTAGATTTTAATTAAGCTAGGTATTTCGGTTCTTTATTTTTCTTCTAGATAATATTTCTAGTGGCTTCATGAATTTAGATTGAAGATAGATTCCTTGAATCATTGACCAAATTTCCAAAGAGAAGAAAGGAAACAGTTCAATAACTAAACCATAAGATTATCGTTTTCAAACCGTATCGGTTTAAACAACCGACAATAAAAAAATCAGCGGCAGAGAGTATCTCGACTCTGAATAAAATTTAGAATATTCTACTAAGCTAATTCAGTCAAGAAAAGATAGTGATGAAGATTCCATAAATGAATTTAACTCGACGGTCAAATTCATCGTTATCAATACGGTTTTTGGCTTAGGCACGCTTTTATCTCTCACGACATATCTATTCTTTTCACTTATCAAGTCTAAATCCGCCTTATTATTTTATGATGAGGTGATTCTCATATATTTATCGAATTTCTTATCACAAAATTTCTGAGAATAACTCTGTGGAGAATCGGGGTGTTATGTATGCCACCGTCGTCCAGGTCAGCGATGTCTTTGACCGTAGCGGCGATGAGCTCAAGATCCTCTACTTCCTCGAGAAGCTAAAATGCAAGGTGGGTTTCGAGAGAGTTCTTCGACGGGTGATGCGTGAGCATCTTTTCTTTATTTTCTGTTTACTTCATATTAGAATTTATTGAGTTTTAATTAGATTTCAGTGTTTAAAACCTCTTTGGATGCTACTTTGAGTTGCTTTGGTATTTTAATTATTTCAAGTGAAGTTTGGATCAGTTCGGCAGAGTTTGTGTGCAAGAAAAGAGGAAAAATTGAATCTGCCAAGTTGACGCTAAACGCGAAGTTGGGCGTTTAGCGCCAGCAAGCTAGAAACGCAAAGGAGCTCTCTGCCCACTAGGGAGCTAAACGCCAAACCTGTCGTTTAGCATCAGTAAGCCAGAATTGAAAGAGGAGCTTCTGCCCCCTAGGGTGCTAAACACCAAATCTGGCGTTTAGCGCCAGCAATACGGATCAAGCTTCACCAAAAGAGCATCTTCAGTTGGATTTGGCTTTTAATTGTTATATTTTATCTTGTTTTAGTTATTTTTATTTACAAACAAAATTTTTTAGGTTTAGAATTTATTATTTTATTTTAGTTTCAAATCAAATTAAGTTAGATATAAAAGGGAAAAGATTTAGCCCTTTGGGCTCTCCTCTCTCTTACGAACTTCATTCTAGAGTTTACATTTTTTTAACCCTAGTTTTCTCTTTATGCCATGAGCAACTAAACCTCCCTTGTTAAGGTTAGGAGCTTTGTTTATTCTATGAATTAATACTATTATCATTTTACTTTTAATTAATGCGCTGATTTATATTCAAGGAATTATTTTCATTCTTCATCTTACAAATTTGGATTTATTGGAAGATAACCCTTTTTCTACTTACGTTCTTGTTAAACCTTGGAAAAGTAATTTACTTGGACAAAAGCTTGAAAGCAATTTCTCCTAAATCACTAATTGTCTGGACTAAATGGGATACATGACATATAATCCTCTTATATTTGGATAATTAGGATTTCTGTGGCTAATAAACTAGAATTAGACTTAACCCTCTGATTGAAATTAAGTGACCAAGAAATTGGCAGTTAATTAGATTATAGGAGACTAAATCACTAAGGAATTAGGTTTTAGTCAATTACAGTTTGCCATAAATTGGATCTTACATGATTAAAATAGTTGGTAAGAAATAGAAATCCGAAAGATAAACAACTCTAAAACCTTAACTATTTTCTACATATTCTTCACCCTAATTTACTATTCACTTTCTTACTCCATGAATTACTGTTTAATGCTTTTGAACCCCAAAATACCATTTTCTGCTTGCCTGACTAAGTAAATCACTCAATCATTATTGCTTGGTCCATCAATCCTCGTGGGATCGACCCTCATTCACACGAGGTATTACTTGGTACGACCCGGTGCACTTGCCGGTTTAGTTGTGGACATTCTAATTCTGCACTAATGAGTTTCAAGAAGAGAGTTCTTCGACATGTTTTGAGCCCGCATCGCGGCCCTGCGGCCTAATGGTCCAATTTCGAGTCGGTTTCTGTCGTAGAATGTAACTATTTTGGTTGTTAGAGATTCGGTTTTTGTTCATGGAGGGTTGTTTCCACAACACATTGATTATGGTTTGGAGAGGATCAATGAGGAAGTTAGGATTAGATTAAAAGTTAGTAATTCGGTTTGGATTTTAGGTGTAACAATGAATCTGATATTAAAAGTGGTTTATTTGAGACTAGTCTGCTTGAAATTGTTCTGAATTGGATTGTTTGAAATTTTTCTCTAGAATCGAAAAGCGGGTTTTTTCTTCCTTTTTTCTTTCCATTGAGTGTAAAATTACGAGTAAGAACTTGTACAAGATTGATTTAGCTCAGAAGCACCCTTCACAGCCGAGGAATGAGTACACATCGATGAGCTTAAATAAGCGTTTTTAACTACTACACTTTTCTTTGTTGATGCAATAAATTCTTTCTACTCCACGAGTAGACACCTTTCGATAGAGTCTTCCTTTCCTCGCCTTGCTCTTTTGACCTACCTTGAGAAGGAAAATTCCTTGGAGATAATTAATGAATGTAGGGGGTAAAATATGAGTAAATAAGTAAACTTACACTTCACTAACATTTGTTTGATGTTTAACGTTAACATGAATTCAATTAAAAAAATTAAATGGTATAAGGACTGGTGCGCGAAATTGTGAACAATACTTTTTCACAACTCTCATAATCCCCGGTCATGAACCCCAAAAACTTGGTGTTCAATGCCATGGCATTACACAACTTCGCACAACTAACCAGCAAGTGCACTGGGTCGTCCAAGTAATAAACCTTACGCGAGTAAGGGTCGATCCCACGGAGATTGTTAGTATTGAAGCAAGCTATGGTCATCTTGTAAATCTTAGTCAGGCAAACTCAAATAGATATGGTGATGAACGAAAATAACACAAAGGTAAAGATAGAGATACTTATGTAATTCATTGGTAGGAACTTCAGATAAGCGCATGAAGATGCCTTCCCTTCTGTCTCTCTGCTTTCCTACTGTCTTCATCCAATCCTTCCTATTCCTTTCCATGGCAAGCTTGTGTAGGGTTTCACCGTTGTCAAGGGCTACCTCCCATCCTCTCAGTGAAAGTGATTGCATATGCTCTGTCACAGCATAGCGGAATTCAGCTGTCGGTTCTCGTTCAGGCCGGAATAGAATCCATTGATTCTTTTGCGTCTGTCACTAACGCCCCGCCTGCTAGGAGTTTGAAGCACGTCACAGTCATTCAATCATTGAATCCTACTCAGAATACCACAGACAAGGTTAGACCTTCCGGATTCTCTTGAATGCCGCCATCAGTTCTTGCCTATACCACGAAGACTCTGATCTCACGGAATGGTTGGCTCGTTTGTCAGACGAGCACTCGGTTGTCAGGCGATCAACCATGCATCGTGCAATCAGGAATCCAAGAGATATTCACTAGAGCCTTGATTGCTTGTAGAACAAAAGTGGTTGTCAGTCACCTTGTTCATGGGTGAGAATGATGATGAGTGTCACGGATCATCACATTCATCAAGTTGAAGAACAAGTGATATCTTAGAACAAGAACAAGCGGAATTGAATAGAAGAAGAATAGTAATTGCATTAATACTCGAGGTACAACAGAGCTCCACACCTTAATCTATGGTGTGTAGAAGCTCCACCGTTGAAAATACATAAGAACAAGGTCTAGGCATGGCCGAATGGCCAGCCTCCCAATGAGGGTTCAATCATAAAACATGATCAAAAGCTCTAGAGATCGAAAGACTCTCCATCATGATCTAAGAACTAGATGTCCAAAGATGAAAATACAATAGCAAAAGGTCCTACTTATAGAAAACTAGTAGCCTAAGGTTTACAGAGATGAGTAAATGACATAAAAATCCACTTCCGGGCCCACTTGGTGTGTGCTTGGGCTGAGCAATGAAGCATTTTCGTGTAGAGACTCCTCTTGGAGTTAAACGCCAGCTTTTATGCCAGTTTGGGCGTTTAACTCCCATTTGGGTGCCAGTTCCGGCGTTTAACGCTGGAATTCCTGAGGGTGACTTTGAACGCCGATTTGGGCCATCAAATCTTGGGCAAAGTATGGACTATCATATATTGCTGGAAAGCCCAGGATGTCTACTTTCCAACGCCGTTGAGAGCGCGCCAATTGGGCTTCTGTAGCTCCAGAAAATATACTCCGAGTGCAGGGAGGTCAGAATCCAACAGCATCTGCAGTCCTTTTTGGTCTCTGAATCAGATTTTTGCTCAGGTCCCTCAATTTCAGCCAGAAAATACCTGAAATCACAGAAAAACACACAAACTCATAGTAAAGTCCAGAAAAGTGAATTTTAACTAAAAACTAATAAAAATATACTAAAAACTAACTATATCATATCGAAAACATACTAAAAACAATGCCAAAAAGTGTATAAATTATCCGCTCATCACAACACCAAACTTAAATTGTTGCTTGTCCTCAAGCAACTGAAAATCAAATAAGATAAAAAGAAGAGAATATGCAATGAATTTCAAAAACATCTATGAAGATCAGTATTAATTAGATGAGCGGGGCTTTTAGCTTTTTGCCTCTGAACAGTTTTGGCATCTCACTCTATCCTTTGAAACTTAGAATGATTGGCTTCTTTAGAAACTTAGAATCCAGATAGTGTTAATGATTCTCCTAGTAAAGTATGATGATTCTTGAACAAAGCTACTTATTGAGTCTTGGCTGTGGCCCAAAGCACTCTGTCTTCCAGTATTACCACCGGATACATACATGCCACAGACACATAATTGGGTGAACCTTTTCAGATTGTGACTCAGCTTTGCTAAAGTCCCCAATTAGAGGTGTCCAGGGTTCTTAAGCACACTCTTATTTGCCTTGGATCACAACTCTTATTTCTCTATTTTTTTTCCGATTTTTTTTTCGATTTTTTTTTTCGATTTTTTTTTTTTGAATAGAAATGCTTTTTTTCTTGCTTCAAGAATCATTTTGATGATTTTTCAGATCCTCAGTAACATGTCTCCTTTTTCATCATTCTTTCAAGAGCCAACATTCATAAACCACAAATTCAAGATACATATGCACTGTTTAAGCATACATTCAGAGAACAAAAATATTGCCACCACATCAAAATAATTAAACTGTTATAAAATTCAAAATTCATGCAATTCTTTCTTTTATCAATTAAGCACATTTTTATTTAAGAAAGGTGATGGATTCATAGGACATTCATAACTTTAAGGCATAGACACTAAGACACTAATGATCACAAGACACAAACATGGATAAACATAAGCATAAAATTCGAAAAACAGAGGAATAAAGAACAAGGAAATCAAAGAACGGGTCCACCTTAGTGATGGCGGCTCTTTCTTCCTCTTGAAGATCCTATGGAGTGCTTGAGCTCCTCAATGTCTTTTCCTTGTCTTTGTTGCTCCTCCCTCATGATTCTTTGATCTTCTCTAATCTCATGAAGGATGATGGAGTGTTCTTGATGCTCCACCCTTAGTTGTCCCATGTTGGAACTCAACTCTCCTAGGGAGGTGTTTAGTTGCTCCCAATAGTTTTGTGGAGGAAAGTGCATCCCTTGAGGAATCTCAGGGATCTCATGATGAGTGGGATCTCTTGTGTGCTCCATCCTTTTCTTAGTGATGGGCTTGTCCTCATCAATGGGGATGTCTCCCTCTATGTCAACTCCAACTGAATAACAGAGGTGACAAATGAGATGAGGGAAGGCTAACCTTGCCAAGGTAGAGGACTTGTCCGCCACCTTATAAAGTTCTTGGGCTATAACCTCATGAACTTCTATTTCTTCTCCAATCATGATGCTATGGATCATGATAGCCCGGTCTATGGTAACTTCGGACCGGTTGCTAGTGGGAATGATTGAGTGTTGTATAAACTCTAACCATCCTCTAGCCACGGGCTTGAGGTCATGCCTTCTTAATTGAACTGGCTTTCCTCTTGAATCTCTCTTCCATTGGGCGCCCTCTTCACATATAACTGTGAGGACTTGGTCCAACCTTTGATCAAAGTTGACCCTTCTAGTGTAAGGATGTTCATCTCCTTGCATCATAGGCAAGTTGAACACCACCCTCACACTCTCCGGACTAAAATCCAAGTATTTCCCCCGAACCATAGTAAGATAATTCTTTGGATTCGGGTTCACACTTTGGTCATGGTTCTTGGTGATCCATGCATTGGCATAGAACTCTTGAACCATCAAGATTCCGACTTGTTGAATGGGGTTGGTAAGAACTTCCCAACCTCTTCTTCGGATCTCATGTTGGATCTCCGGATATTCACCCTTTTTGAGTGAAAAAGGGACCTCGGGGATCACCTTCTTCAAGGCCACAACTTCATAGAAGTGGTCTTGATGCACCCTTGAGATGAATCTTTCCATCTCCCATGACTCGGAGGTGGAAGCTTTTGCCTTCCCTTTCCTCTTTCTAGAGGTTTCTCCGGCCTTGGATGCCATAAATGGTTATGGAAAAATAAAAAGCAATGCTTTTTACCACACCAAACTTAAAATGTTTGCTCGTCCTCGAGCAAAAGAAGAAAGAAGAGAGTAGAAGAAGAAGAAATGAGGAGAAAGTGAATGGCTTTGTATTCGGCCAAAGGGGATAGAGATGGTGTTTAAGGTGTGTGAAAATGAAGGAGTGAAGGAGGGTTTATATAGGAGAGGGGAAGGGTAGGGTTCGGCCACTTGAGGGTGGGTTTGGGTGGGGAAGTGGTTTGAATTTGAATGGTGAGGTAGGTGGGGTTTTATGAAGGATGGATGTGAGTGGTGAAGAGAAAGATGGGATTTGATAGGTGAGAGGTTTTTGGGGAAGAGGTTTTGAGGTGATTGGTGAAGAAGAGAGAGAGTGGTAGGGTAGGTGGGGATCCTGTGGGGTCCACAGATCCTGAGGTGTCAAGGAAAAGTCATCCCTGCACCAAATGGCATGCAAAATCACGTTTTGTGCCATTTCTAGCGTTAAACGCCGGGCTGGTGCCCATTTCTGGCGTTTAACGCCAGCTTCTTGCCCCTTTCTGGCGTTTAACGCCAGTCTGGTGCCCCTTTCTGGCGTTAAACGCCCAGAATGGTGCCAGACTGGGCGTTAAACGCCCAACAGCTAACCTCACTGGCGTTTAAACGCCAGTGGGTGCGTCCTCCAGGGTGTGCTATTTTTCTTCCTGTTTTTCATTCTGTTTTTGCTTTTTTCATTGATTTTGTGACTTCTTATGATCATCAACCTACAAAAGACATAAAATAACAAAGGAAAATAGTTAATTATAAAACATTGGGTTGCCTCCCAACAAGCGCTTCTTTAATGTCATTAGCTTGACAGAGGACTCTCATGGAGCCTCACAGATACTCAGAACCGTGTTGGAACCTCCCAACACCAAACTTAGAGTTTGAATGTGGGGGTTCAACACCAAACTTAGAGTTTGGTTGTGGCCTCCCAACACCAAACTTAGAGTTTGACTGTGGGGGCTCTGTTTGGCTCTGTTTCGAGAGAAGCTCTTCATGCTTCCTCTCCATGATGACAGAGGGGTATCCTTGGGCCTTAAACACCAAGGATTCTTCATTCACTTGAATGATCAACTCTCCTCTATCAACATCAATCACAGCCTTTGCTGTGGCTAGGAAGGGTCTGCCAAGGATGATGGATTCATCCATGCACTTCCCAGTCTCTAGGACTATGAAATCAGTAGGGATGTAATGGTCTTCAACTTTAACCAGAGCATCCTCTACAAGTCCATGGGCTTGTTTTCTTGAGTTGTCTGCCATCTCTAGTGAGATTTTTGCAGCTTGCACCTCAGAGATCCCTAACTTCTCCATTACAGAGAGGGGCATGAGGTTTACACTTGACCCTAAGTCACACAAGGCCTTCTTGAAGGTCATGGTGCCTATGGTACAAGGTATTGAAAACTTCCCAGGATCCTGTCTCTTTTGAGGCAGTTTCTGCCTAGACAAGTCATCTAGTTCCTTGGTGAGCAAAGGGGGTTCATCCTCCCAAGTCTCATTTCCAAATAACTTGTCATTCAGCTTCATGATTGCTCCAAGGTATTTAGCAACTTGCTCTTCAGTGACATACTCATCCTCTTCAGAGGAAGAATACTCATCAGAGCTCATGAATGGCAGAAGTAAGTCCAATGGAATCTCTATGGTCTCATTTGGAGCCTCAGATTTCCATGGTTCCTCTTGGGGGAACTCATTGGAGGTCAGTGGACGTCCAGTGAGGCCTTCCTCAGTTGCGTTCACTGCCTCTTCTCCTTCCCAAAATTCGGCCATGTTGATGGCCTTGCACTCTCCTTTTGGATTTTCTTCTGTATTGCTTGGGAGAGTACTAGGAGGGAGTTCAGTAATTTTCTTGCTCAGCTGACCCACTTGTCCTTCCAAATTTCTGATGGAGGACCTTGTTTCAGTCATGAAACTTTGAGTGGTCTTGATTAGATCAGAGACCATAGTTGCTAAGTCAGAGGTATTCTGCTTAGAGCTCTCTGTCTGTTGCTGAGAAGATGATGGAAAAGGTTTGCTATTGCTAAACCTGTTTCTTCCACCATTATTGTTATTGAAACCTTGTTGGGGTCTCTATTGATCCTTCCATGAAAGATTTGGATGATTCCTCCATGAAGGATTATAGGTGTTTCCATAGGGTTCTCCCATGTAATTCACCTCTTCCATTGAAGGGTTCTCAGGATCAGAAGCTTCTTCCTCAGATGAAGCTTCCTTAGTACTGCTTGGTGCATTTTGCATTTCAGACAGACTCTGAGAAATCATATTGACTTGTTGGGTCAATCTTTTATTCTGAGCCAAAATGGCATTCAGAGTTTCAATCTCAAGAACTCCTTTCTTCTGACTAGTCCCATTGTTCACAGGATTTCTTTCAGAAGTGTACATGAATTGGTTATTTGCAACCATTTCAATCAGTTCTTGAGCTTCAGTAGGCGTCTTCTTAAGATGAAGAGATCCTCCAGAAGAGCTATCCAAAGACATCTTGGACAGTTCAGAGAGACCATCATAGAAAATACCTATGATGCTCCATTCAGAAAGCATATCAGAAGGACACTTTCTGATTAATTGTTTGTATCTTTCCCAAGCTTCATAGAGGGATTCTCCTTCCTTCTGTCTGAAGGTTTGGACTTCCACTCTAAGCTTACTCAATTTTTGAGGTTTTAAGAACTTTGCTAAGAAGGCATTGACTAGCTTTTCCCAAGAGTCCAGGCTTTCTTTAGGTTGAAAATCCAACCATGTTCTAGCTCTGTCTCTTACAGCAAAAGGGAATAGCATAAGTCTGTAGACCTCAGGGTCAACCCCATTAGTCTTGACTGTGTCACAGATTTGCAAGAATTCAGCTAAAAACTGATGAGGATCTTCCAATGGAAGTCCATGGAACTTGCAATTCTGTTGCATTAGAGAAACTAATTGAGGCTTAAGCTCAAAGTTGTTTGCTCCAATGGCAGGGATAGAGAAGCTTCTCCCATAGAAATCGGGAGTAGGTGCAGTAAAGTCACCCAGCACCTTCCTTGCATTGTTGGCATTGTTGTTTTCGGCAGCCATGTGTTCTTCGTCTTTGAAGAATTCGGTCAGGTCCTCTAAAGAGAGTTGTGCTTTGGCTTCTCTTAGCTTTCTCTTCAAGGTCCTTTCAGGTTCGGGATCAGCCTCAACAAGAATGCCTTTGTCTTTGCTCCTGCTCATATGAAAGAGAAGAGAACAAGAAAATATGGAATCCTCTATGTCACAGTATAGAGATTCCTTTAGGTGTCAGAGGAAAAGAAGAGTAGAAGACAGAAGTAGAAAATTCGAACTTATCAGAGAAAATGGAGTTCGAATTTTGCATTAAGGGATAGTGTTAGTCCATAAATAGAAGGGTGTGAGAAGGAGGGAAGTGATTTTCGAAAATTAAGTGAAAAATTTTGAAAACATTTTTGAAAAACATTACTTAATTTTCGAAAATGAAAGTGGAAAAGAAATCAAGTGATTTTTGAAAAAGATTTTGAAATTAGAAATCAAAGAGATTTGATTGAAAACTATTTTGAAAAAGATGTGATTAAGAAGATATGATTGATTTTTTTAAAAAAAATGTGATTGAGAGGATATGATTTGAAAAACATTTTAAAAAGATTTGATTTTGAAAATTAAAAACTTGACTAACAAGAAAAGATATGATTCAAACATTAAACCTTTCTCAACAGAAAAGGTAACATACTTGAAATGTTGAATCAAATCATTAATTGGTAGCAAGTATAAAAAAAAAGAAAGAAATTGATTTTGAAAAAGATTTGATTGAAAAATTGATTTGAAAAAGATTTGATTTTGAAAAGATTTTGAAAACTTAGAAAAAATTTGATTTGAAAACAAAATCTTCCCCTTTGTGCCATCCTGGCGTTAAACGCCCAGAATGGTGCACATTCTGGCGTTTAACGCCCAAAATACTACCCTTTTGGGCGTTAAACACCCAACCAGGTACCCTGGCTGGCGTTTAAACGCCAGTCTGTCCTTCTTCACTGGGCGTTTTGAACGCCCAGCTTTTTCTGTGCAATTCCTCTGCTGTATGTTCTGAACCTTCAATTCTCTGTATTATTGACTTGAAAAGACACAAATTAAAAATATTTTTGGATTTTTAATAATAAGAAAAAAAATCAAAATGCAAGAAGAATCAAATAACAATGCATGCAAGACACCAAACTTAGCAGTTTGTATACTACTGACACTAATAAAATGAGAATGCATATGAGACACACAAAACACTCAAGTCAATTGAATTTAAAGATCAGAGCACAAAAATCATCAAGAATTACTTGAAGATTCTTAAGACACATGAATGAATGTATGCATTTGACACTAAACTTAAGATGAGACACTAGACTTAAACAAGAAATTTTTGGATTTTATGATTTTTTGATTTTTTTGTGTTTTTCGAAAATTAAATGGAAAAAGATATCAAAATTCTTAATGAGAATTCCAGGAATCAGTGCAATGCTAGTCTAAGACTCCGGTCCAGGAATTAGACATGGCTTCACAGCCAGCCAAGCTTTCAAAGAAAGCTTCGGTCCAAAACACTAGACATGGCCAAAGGCCAGCCAAGCCTTAGCAGATCACTGCTCCAAAAGCAAGATTGATAAAAATCAACAAGCTCTTGTGATGATAAGTTGAAACCTCGGTCCAATGAGATTAGACATGGCTTCTCAGCCAGCCAGACTTCAACAAATCATCATGAAACTCTAGAATTCATCTTCAAGAATTTCGAAAAAATAAATACCTAATCTAAGCAACAAGATAAACCGTCAGTTGTCCAAACTAGAACAATCCCTGGCAATAACGCCAAAAACTTGGTGTTGTTGCCGGATCTTGGCACTGATGTTACCAAAAGCTTGCTCAAAACTTGAACAATCCCCGGCAACGACGCCAAAAACTTGGTAGCGCGAAATTGTGAACAATACTTTTTCACAACTCTCATAATCCCCGGTCATGAACCCCAAAAACTTGGTGTTCAATGCCATGGCATTACACAACTTCGCACAACTAACCAGCAAGTGCACTGGGTTGTCCAAGTAATAAACCTTACGCGAGTAAGGGTCGATCCCACGGAGATTGTTAGTATTGAAGCAAGCTATGGTCATCTTGTAAATCTTAGTCAGGCAAACTCAAATAGATATGGTGATGAACGAAAATAACACAAAGGTAAAGATAGAGATACTTATGTAATTCATTGGTAGGAACTTCAGATAAGCGCATGAAGATGCCTTCCCTTCCGTCTCTCTGCTTTCCTACTGTCTTCATCCAATCCTTCCTATTCCTTTCCATGGCAAGCTTGTGTAGGGTTTCACCGTTGTCAAGGGCTACCTCCCATCCTCTCAGTGAAAGCGATTGCATATGCTCTGTCACAGCATAGCAGAATTCAGCTGTCGGTTTTCGTTCAGGCCGGAATAGAATCCATTGATTCTTTTACGTCTGTCACTAATGCCCCGCCTGCTAGGAGTTTGAAGCACGTCACAGTCATTCAATCATTGAATCCTACTCAGAATACCACAGACAAGGTTAGACCTTCTGGATTCTCTTGAATGCCGCCATCAGTTCTTGCCTATACCACGAAGACTCTGATCTCACGGAATGGTTGGCTCGTTTGTCAGACGAGCACTCGGTTGTCAGGCGATCAACCATGCATCGTGCAATCAAGAATCCAAGAGATATTCACTAGAGCCTTGATTGCTTGTAGAACAAAAGTGGTTGTCAGTCACCTTGTTCATGGGTGAGAATGATGATGAGTGTCACGGATCATCACATTCATCAAGTTGAAGAACAAGTGATATCTTAGAACAAGAACAAGCGGAATTGAATAGAAGAACAATAGTAATTGCATTAATTCTCGAGGTACAGCAGAGCTCCACACCTTAATCTATGGTGTGTAGAAGCTCCACCGTTGAAAATACATAAGAACAAGGTCTAGGCATGGCCGAATGGCCAGCCTCCCAATGAGGGTTCAATCATAAAACATGATCAAAAGCTCTAGAGATCGAAAGACTCTCCATCATGATCTAAGAACTAGATGTCCAAAGATGAAAATACAATATCAAAAGGTCCTACTTATAGAAAACTAGTAGCCTAAGGTTTACAGAGATGAGTAAATGACATAAAAATCCACTT
The DNA here is from genome assembly GCF_003086295.3 of Arachis hypogaea. NCBI lineage: Eukaryota > Viridiplantae > Streptophyta > Magnoliopsida > Fabales > Fabaceae > Arachis > Arachis hypogaea. The sequence goes on from NC_092038.1 coordinate 117,879,668, forward strand.
CCGGGCCCACTTGGTGTGTGCTTGGGCTGAGCAATGAAGCATTTTCGTGTAGAGACTCCTCTTGGAGTTAAACGCCAGCTTTTATGCCAGTTTGGGCGTTTAACTCCCATTTGGGTGCCAGTTCCAGCGTTTAACGCTGGAATTCCTGAGGGTGACTTTGAACGCCGGTTTGGACTATCATATATTGCTGGAAATCCCAGGATGTCTACTTTCCAACGCCGTTGAGAGCGCGCCAATTGGGCTTTTGTAGCTCCAGAAAATCCACTTCGAGTGCAGGGAGGTCAGAATCCAACAGCATCTGCAGTCCTTTTTGGTCTCTGAATCAGATTTTTGCTCAGGTCCCTCAATTTCAGCCAGAAAATACCTGAAATCACAGAAAAACACACAAACTCATAGTAAAGTCCAGAAAAGTGAATTTTAACTAAAAACTAATAAAAATATACTAAAAACTAACTATATCATATCGAAAACATACTAAAAACAATGCCAAAAAGTGTATAAATTATCCGCTCATCAAGGACCCAATTGAAAAAAAAGTATAGAGCTTAATTAAAAATTTGATAAAATTATAGAAACCTGTAAAATAATTAAACATTTTTTTATCCATTCACCAGATTTTGGAGTGAGTTTATATATATATATATATATATAATTTAATTTAGTTTTATATGTATAAAAATAGAAATAGAAATTCTAAACTTTTAATCCACGAATGTATGTAATCATCATTTTATGATATAGATTTTTTAAAGAGAAAAACAGTAAATTAAAAGGTCCTACTTAATGTGGAGTTAGACATAACGAATACAAAGCAGGGTTTTTTTTGGGTGACTATAATGCAGGTATATACAAATAAAATACATATTTGCATTAAGCAGAAATTAAAACACTGTGAGTAATAGAGAGGAAAATGAGGTAACGCATTAATATTCAAAACTAATATAAGTAATTAGGTATCTATTTGGTCCTATTGTCATCTGTTTGGTTGCTCGTGGGAACAGATGGTCAGTTGTATGGCTAGATATGAATAACGGTGGAATGTTGAGAATTAGGACCTGGACACGAGTTTGGCAAGGAGAAGTGGCCACGACTGTTGGTAAGTCAGCGGGTGGGACTACCTGTAAGGACACTCTGATACTAAAGTAAATATCTGTATAATGAGGCACTTAATTAGGGTAAAAGGATGACGTACCTAGGGGGAGGGGTAGGTCTCTCTCCTTTTATACCTTGTACTTGGGTGGACCCTTTCACTTAGGCCCATTTGCATGAAAGCTTCCGCCATCTATCCATTTTACCCCTGGCCTTTCGCGTTTCTTCCTCGACGGTTACCATCCCATTACTCATATCTCTTTTTCACTGCTACTCCCCTTTTTCACTCTTTCCCACAACTGCTACCCCACGTTCGTCATTTCTTTTTCCTCTTGCTCTGTGATTTGCTACGTTCGTCTCTAAGCCGTTCATGAATCTTGTGCTACTGAAACTCTCCATTTCAACATCTTTTTCGTCAAATACTAGTAAGCAAGAATTCTTTTATGTTTATTAATTAGCCGTCTCATCATACGGACTCTTACTTTAGCATCGGAGTGTCCTTATAGATGGCCTCACTCGCCGACTTACCGATCGTCATGGCCCTACTTCCCCTTGCCAAGCGCGCGTCCCAGTCCTGATTCTTAACATCCCACAGTTGCTCACACCTAGCTGTACAATTGACCATCCATCCCAATGAGCAACCGAATATTAGCACTGTTTGTGGAGACTTGACTGAGCCGAGCATGAGCTTATCCCTTATAGTGAGGAAATACAAGAGAAAGGAGGGCCTATCGGGAGCCCAGGGGGCTGCCTTAGGAGTAGAGTGAGCTTGGAAACTTCTTGGGAGCACCGAAAAACCCCCTTTCGTCAAGGCGATTCCCACGCTTGATCCTTGGAAAAGCACCCGTTTGGTGGTACCGGTGGCGAAAATTCTCGAATCACGTAGGAGCTTAGGCACAGGGTCTAAAACTTGGAGAGGGAACTGGTAGCGAGGGATCGGTACCATCCCGAGCATAGCCAGAACTCTCGCTCATGTCCCCGTTAAGAAGATCGAAGGAGCACAACAAAGCACTAAGAGGGATGATCGGCGCGATCAAACTGACGCTCACTCCCTAACCTACACCCATGGCAGATCGGAAGTTAGTGCGCGAAATTGAACTCACACAACTTCACCGGTAAGTGCACCGGGTCGTCCAAGTAATACCTCAGGTGAGTGAGGGTCAATCCCACGTGGATTGTTGAATTGAGCAAGCAATGGTTATCCTGCAGATCTTAGTCAGGCGAATAGAAAGATAGTGGTTGTTATTGTAGGCACATAAAATAAAATAGTAAAGAAAGCAGTAAAGAATTGACGTAGAAACAATAATGATAAATTGGTTAAGGTCTTGGAGATGCTCTATCCTTCTGGATTAATACTTCTTACTAACAACTTTAACAATGAATGATTCATTCTATGGCAAAGCTGTAAGTGATTAACACCATGGGTCGTGTTCAATTAATCTCCTCTAATTCATAGCAAACACCGTTGTAAGTGGTCATTCAATATAAACGAAGATGAATCTCACACAATCCATACTCCATTGATCCTACTTAAAGTGCCACAAACAAGGTCAGATCTTTCGGATTGGAGAATGATGCTTAATATTCTAGCTTTAGCGCCACAGAAACCTCATTACCCATAACTAACGAGATTTTATGTCACATATCCCAATTAGCCCAAATAAATTACTAGTTTAGGTGATGTATTCTCAAGCTTTAGCTCAATACTATCTGGGTCAGGACTTGCAAGAACTCATGTAGAATAAGGGGTCATACTCTCGTTCCACCCAGATTCATTAGATGAAGAACGACAATACATCATAGAATAGAATCAAACATATAAATAGAGAAGCAATAATATTAATCCATAGGAATCAGCAGAACTCCTATCCTTAACCTAGGAGGTTTAGTTGCTCATAATTTACAGAGAAAACTCAGGTGTGTTTGATAGTAAAGTATGATAAGTGGTCCATAAACCTAAGTGATCTCCTCTTTAAATAGGAGATGCTAACCCTAAAAGATGTTACTTTAAACTTAAAAGTACAAAGATAAAACTAGATAAGCTAAGGAGTGCTAAAAATCTACTTTGGGCCCACTTTGGTCATGTGCTTCATATGTCTGGCGTTCAACTTAGGCTTCTGGGTGTTGAACGCCTATTAGGGGGTGAAGGCGTTACTTCTTTGCTCCCTTGGTGGCGTTGAACGTCACCTTTGGGTGTTCAACACCGGGCTTGGTTATTTTTGGGCATTGAACTCTAGATGTGAACGTTCAACGCCAGTTATGGGCAATGATCTGGAAGAGAAGTATAGACTATTGTATATTGCTGAAAAGCTTTGAAAATTAGCTGTGCAACACCGTTAAGATCGCATCAATTGGACCTCTTTAGCTCAAGATATTCTTGTTGGAATGCACGGAGGTCAGGATTTGACAGCATCTGCTATCCTTTCTTCATCTCTGAACAAGTCTTTGACAATTTAGGCAAATTCACCTAAAATTTCCCTAAAATCATAGGAAAATTACAAGAACTCAAAGTAGCATCCAAATATGAGTTTTTGCACTAAAACATATTAAAATATATTAAAACTTAATAAAATCTACTCAAAACACTAAGAAAAATGTAATGAAAAAGCGTATAAAATATCCACTTATCAGAAGCCCGTGGCGAACGAAAGGGAGATCGGAAGAAGAGGTGCCCACTTATTTCCATCCATCCATCCTCAAGGTCTAACTGCAAAAGAGCTTTGACAAGCCAATGGACATAAAGTATGATAGAACCAAGGACCCACAAGAACACTTGACGGCCTTTGAGGCTAGAATGAACTTCGAAGGCGTGGTTGATGCTGTTAGATGCCGTGCATTCCCCGTGACCTTGGTGGGACTGGTGTCTCGTTGGTTCAATTCTGTTCTGCAAGGGTCCATCACGACCTTTGCAGACGAGTTAGCTTCAGTCTTGTGGTCCTATAGAACAACACCACAATCCTCTACCGGGGAGACGCCCTTCCGTCTTACTTATGGTGTGGATGCGGTGATTCCAGTGGAAATCGGGGAACCAAGCCCAAGATTGTTCCTCAGGGGAAGCGACAAGGGAGCGGAGAAGGACCTGATAGATGAGACCAGGAAGATAGCCCACTTGTCGGAAGTGGCGCTACAACCGCAGGGTCCAAAGCAAAAGGTTTGAGGAAGGCGACCTAGTGCTACAACATAACGATATCGGTCTGTCGACCCCGGGAGAAGGGAAGATCTCCTCCAATTGGGAAGATCCCTACAGGATAAAAGAGGTTAATGGAAAAGGCGCCTACAAGTTGGAGCAGCTAGGTGGGAAAGAGATTCCAAGGACTTGGGTTGCAAGGACTTAGGAGATTTCACTCCTAAGGACTTAACGATCTCCCGTCCAGCCGGTTATCTTTCATTCCTCTCAAACTCGTTTAATGTCTCTACTTTCATCTACTTTATTTTACTTTGTTTTGTTGTACTTTTCGCAAATTTACCTGTATTGTCATAAATTATTAAAGAAAGGGTACTCTTTCCCCTGCCGTCAAAACAAGGATGGTGGCAAGGGGTTTTAACAAGGCCCATTATTGAAAAATGTCTGTTGAGATTTACTCATTATAATTATTACCAACTCATAAAATAGGCTTCCAAGAACTGATCACTCTGGGAACCTCTGTGCAACAATATACGAATATCCATCAATTTACGGCCAGGCGATCAAACAAAGAAATGATATAGCGGTAAAGTGACCAATATAACATGCAAGATTCATCATTAAAACCATTAAAACGTCAGTCCCAAAAGGGCCCCACATCAGCCCAACAACAACAATAATAAAATGACAAGTTTAGAATTACAAATACAAAGGGCATCACATCAGCCTGATAACAAAAAGAGTTCAAAGAAATATTACAAGTTCTAAAGTATGTCACTTCCTCGGGATATCAACAATCTTGCCATCTTGAATTATTTTGAAGGCATCAAGAACAGATGTGTCAAAGTCGGGAGCAAGAAGCAAGACCTTAGCATTGATCGCCTCCTTGGTAGTGGCAATGGCCTCCCGGGAATCTTTAAAGATCTCCTTATTCTTATTTTTCATGCTCGCAGCCTCCTAACGAGTGGAGTCTGCCAACTTCACGGCCACTGCCAGCTTTTCCTCCAGCTCCTTTTCCTTGTTCTCTGCTTTGGTGGCCCAGCCTTGAGCATCATTAAGTTTTTTGGAGAGGGAGAGATCCCATTCAATGAGGCGATTGATTTCCTCACTTGCCTTCTTCACCTTTTTCTCCTCCTTGACAAGTTGGGTTTCTAGGGAGGCCCCCTCGGCCTTCATGTTAGCAATATCTCTCTGAGCAGCTCTATGTTTCCCATCCAAAACCTGGCACTGAGCCAAGACTGGTTCCACCTTTCTGACTATGGCGACAGCCCGGAGAAGGTTCCGGTACATCCACCTCACCTGAGCGGCCAGATCCTCATCGTGAAAGAAGTCCTTAGTGCCCGACAGGAGTTGGGAGTCAATAAAGAACCCCACGTCAAAATTTTTTTCCATCACAGTGAGAACTTGCCCTGAGCTGGAATTGGTCTTCCTCTTCTTGGGGTTGGGGATGACGATCACTTCTACCTCTTGCTCAATCACAACCCCTTTACTAGGCCTCGTCGGTGGCAATGTTCCTAGGAAGTGTCTCAATTAGAGGACGCGATTGAGCTTCAACCTCACCAGCCGGGGGAGCCTCGGGTTCGGCGGTAGGGGTGTTTGAGCTATCATCATCATCTCTAGGAGAAAAATGAGTCATTAGACGGCTTAAAGAAGTATACCCGACTTCCATCCTAACTGTAAAAGAAGCAAAAAGCAAAGTTATAAAATCAGAAGCAAACAATAAGGCACAAGACGAAAAAATGGAAGAACAGTAAAGGACGGGATTTTATCCACACAATCACATCCGGCCTCCCGGTCACCCGTTAAGAGATGAGGATTGAGGTTTTTAGAACTAAAAATTGCCGACCTAATCCATCATAGGTCACTTTTATTAAATAATTAGAGCCGGCACCAAAGCTCTAGTAGGTCAGTATGTGCCATTCTCCTTCAAGGGTAAGCAAAAAAGGGTGACAACCTCAGACTGACCTTACTTTGAATAAAGTTTATTTAAAATCATGGAATGAATCCTCAAAGTGACTGAAGATTCGTCGGTTTTACATAGCTCGTAAGGAAAGGTACCATTTTATTCTTACCCTCCTGGGAAGGATTTGTAAGCAAGAAAAAGAAGAGAAAAACTTTGACGGAGGCCGAGAGTTCAGGTACATGCAAACCATCTCAAAGAACCGGATGGCTACCAAGCTATTCAGATGAAGTTGCGTGGGAGCAATGTCACACCAATTTAGGAGGCCCATGACAAACGGAGAAAAGAAAGACAAACTCCCAGAACTGTGAATATGGGCTTGTACACCCACATCCAATCGGGAATTCAGGGAGCCTCGAGGTTGAGTTAACAAACACGTTCTCGGGAGCCCGACACGAAAACATTATAGTTGGCTTTCTCAGAACCACCCCCACATAACGCCTCCGAGTTGCGAAACTCTTGTAATTCCTCTGCGGTCACCCTAGAAGATGTGCTCGTGAAGTCCATGGTACATCAGGTGTAACAGTTCACAGGAGGTCGTTGCGCCATACCTACAGTGGGGCACTACTTATGTTAAAATCTCAGGAAGTATCGGGTTAAGCTAAAACTAAAACTAAGTTCTCCTACGCCATTACTATCCTATACCGCACTATTTCAAGGCCTAAATCCAAAAAGAGACACTTAAGGCACCCTTAAGATCTATCTAATAGGCACTAGTTCCATATAGGCAAAGTAGTAGTAAAATGTAGCAGCAATGACAAGATGCAGTGGAAATGGCAAAAAGAAGCATCAAAGTGGGCAAAATAAACATAAAAGAATGCTCGCTTACCAGTATCTGAGGTAAAAGAGGTTGAAATGGAGAGTTGCAATAGCACAACATTCACAAACGGCTTAGAGACGAACATATCAAATCGCAGAGCAAGAGGACGAAGAAATGGCAAACAGGGGATAGTAGTTGTGGGAAAGAGTGAAAAGGGGGAGGGACAGTGAAAGGGAGATATGGGTAATGGGATGGTAATCGTCGAGGAAAAAGCGCGAAAGGCCAGGGGCAAAATGAACCTTTCCACTTACTTTCAAATCACTCATGAAGGGCATTAAATGCTCTGGGCACAGAAACTGAAACGACAACCACAAGTAACGGTTAGGAGAAGCTCACGCGCACTAGAGGCGTGAATCCCGCAAACGGGGTCACAAGCATGGGAGGACAGCTGCACAAGAAGATACGAATAAGATGAACTCGCCAATCGCGATCCTCGCAGCTTGCCACGTTGGGGGCACTGTTCTGGCACATCCCAATAGGGGCCGGAGGTCCATTCGGCGGACTACCGACCCGACGACCCGTACGAGCCAAAGTGACCCACGCGTCACACCATCTCCTAGAAATGACCTGGATAGCTGACGGAAGCTTCTAGGCGGATGGGCCCAAGTAAAAGGACCCACACGAGTAGAAGGTATAAAAGGGGAGGGACCTACCCTCCCCCCAAATACGTCATCTTTTTACCTTAATTAGTCACCTCATCGTACAGACACTTATTTTAACATCGGAGTATCCTTGCAAGTAGTTCCACCTGCTGACTTACCGACAGTTGTGGCCCTACTCCCCTTGTCAAGCTCACATCCAGATCCTGATTCTCAACATCCTACTGTTACTCACACCTAACTGTACAACTGACCATCCGTCCCAGCGAGCAACCGAACATCATCCCTCTTTATTATACATAACTTATATAAAAATATATTTGTTATTTTGAAAATTTAAACTCAAAACTTCCTGTTTGTAATATAAAATATCTACCCGTTGACTAATTTCATATTTTGTTATTATCATACATATTTAATATACCTATTATATTAGTACATATATTATATATAAGCATATTGAGGACCACTTTAAACCATAATCAAATAATGCATCAATCACTAGTATATGTCCATAATAATAAACCTTCATTGTTCGTTCTGCAATGGGAATGGCCACATTTCGGGGAAAATATTCACATCTGAAGACCGTTGGCAGTTGGCTAGCTTAGTCAAAAGGATCGCGTAAGATTTGGCTGGAACTTAGAAGATCTATGAGTTGTAGGTGTCCCCATTTAATTCCATGCTGCTCCACCTTCTTCACTTTCTACACCGTGAGCGGCAAGTTTCCCATTTTCTAGATTTTTTTTAATTTTTTAATTAATATTGTCAAATATAACTTTTATCAAATAATTCTTTTTTATATTTTTTAATCTGTTTAAAACATATAAATGGTTACTTTTATGAGAATATCTTTTTGTAAAAATGATATTATAAATTATTAGATAATTTAATAAAATATATTAAATTACTTAATATTCATAATATTATTTTTATATAAAAATATTTTTATTAAAGTAATCACAAAAAATATATAACAAAAAATTATATTTGGTTATATTAATTGAGGAGATAAATAAAAAATATTTTTGACAAAAACCCAAAACAAATAACTTTTTGGTTGAACATGTCCAACATATATATATATATATATATATATATATATCCCCAATTTTTTTATGAAAAAAAAGTAGTACATGTACTTAGTATGTAACCAAAGAATTGATGAATCTTTTAAGAAAAAGACTAATGTTTAAGAAGCAGGGAAAAAAAGGGTATAATTTCAACAATACCACTTTTAGTTGTATCTATGAAATTTGATGCTACAATGGACTTTGGCTCCCTTGGCCATTGAAAAAGTAATATATATAATTGATGTTAATTAATGGGCTTTAGCTTTCTTCTCCCTAAAATAAAAATACTATTTTCTCTTTTATATTATTTTTAAAAAATATTTTTATTTTAATTATATTACAATTAGTATTTAATAAATAATGGATAATATATGATTATACTAATTTAGCTTAATATCTTTATTATAATTATATAAAATTAATATTTAATACATTATCAATTAATAAAAATTAGATGTAAATTTTTCATAAATTCATTTTTTTTCTAAAATGAAAGTACTATATATTCTCTCTTCTAAATTTATTTTAGAAAAATATCTTTATTATAATTATATTACAATATTACAATTATATTTCAATTAGCATTTAATGAATAATGCATGATTATACTAATTTAAAAAATATCTTTATTATAATTATATGAAATCAATATTTAATGCATTATTAAACTAATTATCAATCGAAAATATTTTTAATCATTTTAATTATATTACTACAATTCTAATTCTCATTCATTATGCAATAATTTTATTAGTGACAAATTGTTAGGTTAATGGTGACCCATTTAAAATAATAATAATAATAATAATAATAATAATAATAATAATAATAATAATAATAATAATAATAATAATAATAATAATAATAATAATAATAATAATAATAATAATAATATATCAATAATTAAATGCTAAAATAATTGCCAAACATTGTCAACCTAGCTTCAATTTATTTAAGAAATTTAATTTTAGTTGTTAACGTTACATTTTATTTTCTACATAATTATGTTAATTGTCAATCATTATACATCAAATTAACATTTAATACATAATCATATTAATTGTCAATATTTTTTTATAATTATACATCAAATTAACATTTAATACATAATTATATTAATTGTCAATATTTTTTTTATAATTATACATCAAATTAATATTTAATACATAATTATGTTAATTGTCAATAATTTTAATTTTCAATCATTGTAATATAATTTTAAATTAATCGTAATTTTTGGTAGGCTGATATTGATATCTACCTTAAAAAATTAAAACAAAAATCTATAATTCTAATTATGATAAAAATGTATAAGATATGATAATGGCTTATTCAATCACGACAAATATATGATGTATAACGTAAATAATAAAAAATTAGCTTAATAATAACTAATTTATATAATTATTTTTGTTATAATAAAGATTATATATAATTTTTTTGTGTTTCGTGAGCCTGAATTGAATCTGAGAGTCAACTTATTTTTTTTAATTTATATTATTCTTTTTTGATTATTTCATAGAATAAGAATGTATTCTTTGTTTTTCATCAAATTTGATTTTTCAATTTATAATTTTTTATAGTATTTTTATATACTCATTCTATTATATTATTCTTTTGATAATTTAATTATTGTTCTTACTTCAACTTATTCGTCTAATGTTCCAGTGCGATTGTCTTTTGCCGTAATTATTTACAATACACCACATCCATCAAATAGCATCTCAAGTTGTATTCACTTATTCAGGTTCTAACTATATGGATGTAAGCATCCAATGAAGGAAAAGTAAACTCTATTTTACCAAAGGATGGTTGGATCTACTCACATATTATGACCAACTTAATAGAATGTGGGTAAAGTTAGTTTTCTTGGGAAGAGCTCGATTTTTTATTGAGAAATTATTTCCATGGAGTTTTGTAGGCCAAGGTCGAGTTTTATCCCCTCCATACTTTCTACGTCTGCCCGAAAATCTTTGAAGTAGAGCACATGATGAGATTAAATTTTCTCAATTTAAATTCAGTTTTGGTAAATTTGTGTCAAACTCGAAGATGCAATTTTAATTATTGGTAATATATTCAAATTTTTGTATTTTAAACTTTTCGTAATTAAAATAATTTTATAACATATTGTGATTTTTTTCAAAAATTATCGGCCTTATTTTGTATCAATGCAATGCCATTAAGGGGAATAAATGTCAGTTTAATTTTTCGGTGTGACAATTCTATACCTTGCTACATTGCATGGATAGCGGATGATGAAGCTTATTTAACAAGAGGATGGTTTGAATTTGCACAAATTCTAAATGTTCAAACTTATAGTGTTGTTTCAGTAGGTTGTCGTTACAAGAATGACTCTAATCTATACGTGTCTAAGGATTAAAATAGATTAAATATTATTTAGTAATTTAGTTCTAATATTGGTATTTGATTAAATTAGTTTTAGATTTAAATTGTTGCTTCAATTTATATATTATGACTATTTTTTTAATATGTTAATTTTAAATTTTTGAATATTAAGTTTCTTTCTTTTTTTCGGTTTTTAAGTTATTTTTATTTGCTCTGAATATAACTACGAGAAAAAAATAGTTAAGTTAAAAAAACTGCAAATAATAAATATTATTTTTGATATGACAATTATTTTAATCAACTATGTAAAATTATTGTAAACAAATAATAAATAATAATTGGGTACGAATAAATCAACAATAATATTTATTAAAAGTTTTACACGTCCAATAATATTCTTAGTTGTATTTAAATTTTGATAATAAGTTTAACTTACTTATTTTATATAATAAATACATTGGAGATTATATCGTTCTTTATAAAATACGAAATTTTTACTCCATATTACTTGACAATTATTTATTTATTTAGTATTATATCTTTTTTCTCTTCTTTAACTATTTAGATAATATATATTTGGTATCAGAGCCTGATGGGGAAGTAGGAATATTACTATTATCATTAAACTATCTCTGAAATTCATGGATTTGGGAATTTTGCTCACTGTTCATGTTCTTATTTACCATTCATGTTCTTATTTTCAGTATACCTCAAATAATGCTTTAAATCTGGAAGTACAGGCTGTTTGATCTTATCACTTGAAGGGACTGTAGCAGTAAGACCCTTGAGATTGGGCAGTAAGGCTAATTTGACGATGTCCTTGAAGGTGATAAGATCCGAACGTAAGGACTCCTGGTGGCTATGGATTTAAAAGAAAAAAAAGTTAAAAACCCCAGATTCAAAAATTTGAGTGATAGTTTAGTGATAATATATATGTTCTTTCTAAACTAAAGGAGGACAATGATATCAGATTTTATGAAAATATGTCTAAACTCTTCCGCTCTCTTTCCAGACGACTTTTCTTTTCTTCTCTGTCTTCCTCCTCTACTTCTCCAATCCATTCTTCCTCTAATTCCCTTACCGAGAAAGTTGCTCGTCCTGAGGAACTCTCTCCTAAACACAATATCTTTGAAGAAGAAGTCTGCTTCGAAGATATCAATCAAGCCATTGACAATTGAAAAATACCCAAAATCCCTCAAGATGAGTTATATGTCCCTGATGATAACAAAAGAAAATCAGACTATATCATCAAAACCGCTGAAAACAACATTTCTCTGGGACCAGATTCCGGTGAAGAATTCCATCTTTTGACCAAGCAATCTGTCAAAGAACATGTCCGTCACTACAGATACCTTCACATAAGGTGTGTCCAAGTTTCCGTCAAACCTCTCATCCGAGAAGGTTTGAATGCCTCCATCCTCATGTGTCTTAGAGATATCAGACACAATGACTTCCAAGACTCCTTAATCAGAACAATTGAAACAAGTCTAGGACACGGTCCGGTTTACTTCAACTGTTTCCCAAACAAAACTGTCAGCTTGTTAGACATTAACATTCTTGACTCTCTTTTTTTGAACATCCGAATTCATGGTCTCAACATGAAGGAAGGATCCATTCCAGCCGCTTTAATCTATAGAATTCAATACAAGGTTATGAACACTTGTAACTCTAGAGTCCTTCTTAAATCCCAAGATCGTGAAACCATTTTGTTTGTCACTAACATGACAAAGGCCAATGTCACCATCCCAAGGCTCATAAGGTGGGATGAAATCGACCTCCCCCAATCATGGTCAATTGACCGAGCCATCCCAACACAACCTAGACAAGCACCTCTCTTACGAGAAATAAAACAGGATGAATCAGGGAAAGTAGAGATTTTCTTTGACAGACGAAACTCTTTTTCCTCCCGATCTGAAGCAGGAACATCCAATGATTTTGCTTCAGCAAGAAGGTCTTTTTCCGTGACTTCTCAATCTCAGTTTTCAAAAATTTCAAAACCAGTACATTCTGAAGTTAATATTTCGAGATTACAAAATAATTCAAATATTTCTCAAGCAGTTTATCAAACCGAGGATAGACACTTGGATGATGATGTTGAAGTTGAAGTACAATCTTCCATTCAATCTCCAACATACTCTTCTGTGAATGATGCCAATGAATAGCACAGAATTTGTTATAAATAGAGAAGCTTTACATAAAAACCTTAAATCTGAGGAATATGACCTCCACAGAGAATGGTATTTACGTACATATATAGCTGCTCAAATTTCATCATTCAAAGAAAAGTACTGCAATTTTTTAAATGATGTTAAAATGCATATTCCTTTATTTGAATGGTTTCATGCTTATTCCATCAAAAATAATATCGATTATCCTTTCAAAAATAAACAAACTTCGCTTTCAGCAAATGTCATTTCAACTTGGAAAGTTAAAGATGGACATTTAGTCAGATCTGAATTTCCTCCAAAAGGACCTTTTGTTATTTCAAATACGGAAGGACATAACCCAGTTATGGCCTCTCCATTCAAAACCAAAAATGTAGATGAAGCAGTCGCCCCTAAAGATATCAAAAATCTTATTGAACAGGCAAATTACACCAACAGATTTTTACAATGTCTGAGTGACAACCTTTCATCTTCAGGATCTCTTTTATCTTCAAAAAACATCCATGAGACTTCTATTTTCAAAACTATTGAAAAACCCCTTTTTAAACCTTTTAAAATGAGTAGCAAAGCAAAATAAAGTCTTAAAACCTCTATTTTAAAACAACAATATAGTGATTTATAAGTCATGCAAAAGATCGATCAATTTTTAAATCGTCTTACTACTGTCCCTAAAACTCCTACAAACTCTGGTGAATCTACCTCTCGTATTCAAACTCACTCATCCAAAGCCATTAATGTCCTTGGCCATGATTCCAATGAATCTTCCTCCGAGCAAAGTGATTATTCGGGCAAGTCATCTCTCAAGGTCAACCCTATTATGACCAGCTCTCTAACCAAGTGGAAGGGTTTAAACAAACCCTATGCATATGGTTATAATCAAGTATCTACATCGGATCTAGCTCTCAAAGAAAGAGAACTAGATTTTGTCAACTTCAATGCCAATAATGTCCATAAATTGAACATAGACGGCAAAATCGAATAGAGTATCATGAGTATGCTTCAACATATGACAATGGTAGGCACAGCCTACCAAGCTGCCCATGAAACCTCTGAAGAGGCAATAGCCAATGTTATTGTTTCCGGGTTCAATGGTCAACTCAAAGGATGGCGGGATAACTACCTTTCTGATAGTAAAAAACACTCAATCTTTTCTGCCATAAAAATCAATGACCAAAATGAACCCATCATTGGAGAAGACGGGGAACCTATCCCTGATGCTGTCAACACCTTAATCTTTACCATAGCAAGCCACTTCATAGGTGACCCATCTCTTTGGAAAGAACGATCTGCTGAACTGCTTTCCAATATCAGATGCAAAACTTTGTCTGATTTTCGATGGTATAAGGACACCTTTCTTACTAGGGTCTATACCAGAGAAGACAATCAACAACCTTTCTGGAAAGAAAAATTCTTTGCTGGACTCCCCAAATCCCTGGGAGATAAAGTAAGGGACAAAATTCATAGCTTAACCCCAGACGGGATAATACCCTATGACGAGTTAAGTTATGGCCAACTCATTTCTTTCATCCAAAAGGTTGCTCTAAAGATTTGTCATGATAAAATCCAAAGGCAACTTGCTCATGAGAAAATCCAAAATCGTATCGATCTGGAAACTTTCTGTGAACAATTTGGTCTTCCTGCTTGTCATCCAAGGAAATCTAAAAGACCATCCAATCGAAAAGTTTTTAAATCTAATCATGAAAAGAATTTCAGAAGATCCAAAAAAGGTTTTCAAAAATCTAAAAATGAAAAAGGTTTCCAAAAGAATTTCCAAAACCACCCACAGAAAAACCCCATTATTTGCTATACATATAAGAAACCAGGACATATTAGCAAATACTGCAGTTAAAAGGAAAGATTAATAATCTAAACCTTGATCCTTTGATTGAGGAACAGATTAATAATATTTTGATAGAAAGTTCAAATGATGATTCTGACCCAAAATCTTCAGATGATATCGATAACATCCAAGTTGATGACATTGAATCATCCTCAGATTCAGATATCAAGCAAATTAATATTTTATCCAAAGATCAAGATCTCTTATTTGATGCTATCGAGGCTATTGACAATCTAAAACAAAACAAATATTTCCTTTTGATATTGAAAAGATCTTTGTAAAAGGAGAAAAAGCCCAAAAATTTGGTCCTTAGCAATAGATATGACGTTAAACCTATTTTCAAAAAATTAGAAAAACAAGTTATTCGTCCTATAACCATCCAGGATCTCCAAACAGAGGTTAACAACCTCAAGAGGAAAATCCAGGAAATCAAAAGAAATCAAGACAATCATCAAATCATTCTCTCGCAGATAATGCAACAAGAAGAGTCTGATGATGAAGAGCTTGATTCTCTTTTAAACCAAACTGAGTGTTCTAAGAAACAAGAAAATGAAATTTCTAACGACAATGAGGGAAAAGAAATTTTGAGAATAATAAATGTGTTCCTTTTATGAAGCATGGTGTTCATGTCCGAATTGTCGTTAAAGATTTTATTTTCGACACCATCGCACTCTTTGACTCAGGTGCAGATTCAAACTATATTAAGGAAGGACTAAATATCAAATTTAAACTAATCGATGCTTTTGTTGAAAAGGGTAATCTTAGGATTCCCACCAATTTCATCATAGCAAAGGATATAAAAAATGATGTAGTCTTGGGGACACCTTTCATAATCCTTTTGTTTTCATACCTGGCAGATTTTCCTGGACTTCCCTCTTTTGTGGGAGGACAGGTAACTTTCTTTGAGTTCCTAGACTTGCCAAAGCAGAAATCTCTAAATCTAATTAAATTCAAAACCAAACAGATTTGCTTTTTAAAAGAAGAAATCTCTTTCAAAACTCTTGAATCACAACTTTCTCAACCAAAGATTCAAGATAAAATAAAAGATCTTTCCAATCAAATTGAAAAGTCTATCTGTTATGATTTGCCTCATGTCTTTTGGAATAGGAAAGAACATATTGTTGATCTTCCCTATGAAAAAGATTTCAAGGAATAAAAAATCCCTACAAAAGCCCGCCCCATTCAAATGAATGAGCATCTTTTGCAGCATTATCAAAAAGAAATTAAAGATCTTTTGGATAAAAGATTAATTCGTCCTAGCAAGAGTCCTTGGTCCTGCTCCGCTTTTTATGTTAATAAGCAAGCTGAGATAGAACGAGGAACCCCCAGACTTGTCATCAATTACAAACCTTTGAACCAAGTTTTACATTGGATTCGTTATCCTATCCCAAACAAAAAGAATTTGCTCAATAAGTTAAAGTCAGCAAACATTATTTTCAAAATTTGATATGAAATTCAGTTTTTGGCAGATCCAAATTACAAAATCAGACCGATATAAAACAACATTTACGGTTCCATTCGGTCAATATGAATGGAATGTAATGCCTTTTGGTCTAAAAAATGCCCCTTCTGAATTTCAAAAAATCGTGAACGACATTTTCAATCCATACTCAAACTTTGCAATTGTTTATATTGATGATGTCTTAATATTTTCCCAAACACTAGATGAACATTTCAAGCATGTTAAAACTTTTATGTATATCATCCAAGAAAATGGACTTGCTGTCTCTAAATCAAAAATTGCTTTTTTCCAGACAAAAATTTGTTTTCTTGGTCATATGATTTTCCAAGGAACAATAACTCCAATTGAAAGATCAATTTTGTTTGTAGAAAAGTTTTCAGATTATATCCTTGATAAACATCAGCTCCAAAGGTTCCTAGGATGTCTCAATTATGTCTCAGATTTCATCCCAAATCTTAATAATCTCATTAAGCCTCTCCATGATAGGCTTAAGAAAAATCCTCCACCATGGACAGACAAATATTCTGGTATTATCAGATTTCTTAAAACCAAAGTCTGCAATCTTCCTTGCCTTTATCTACCTGTCCCTCATGCATTCAAGATAGTAGAAACAGATGCATCAGATTTAGGATATGGGGGTATCCTAAAACAAAAATTGATTGATAAAGAATGTATCATTGCATTTACATCCAAGCATTGGAATAGTACTCAGCAAAACTATTCCACCATCAAAAAGGAAATTTTAGCCATTATTTTATGTATCACAAAATTTCAATCTGACTTACTTTATCAAAAGTTTTTAGTCCGAGTTGATTGCAAATCGGCTAAAGAAGTTTTACAAAATGATGTTAAGAATCTTGCATCAAAACAAATTTTTGCCAGATGGCAAGCCATTTTAAGTATTTTTTATTTTGATATTGAGCACACCAAGGGTAACTCAAATTCTCTCCCTGACTTTCTCACACGTGAATATTTGCAAGGAGATAAGCAAGGATACGACAATGCCTAAAAAGGCAACTTTAGCCTCTGCTAGAGGCAGAGGCGTTCGCGTAGCCCTACCTGGGCCAATCAAAAAATCAGGGTTTAGCACCCCAACTGGGTCATCTACCCAACAACCTACCCAACAATCCTCCAAAAGCCCAGACCAACAACCAATTGAACCAGCAATCAATCAATCCAAACAAACTAAGGCAGACTACGCCTTCCCAATAGAAACCCTCCTGGCTCTACAGGACTAAGGTCTTACAAAACTTAACAAAACATCTTGGGCTGACTTTTGCAGTGAGTCAGATGAAGAAATTGACTTAACTCAACTGATATCCCGAATGGCCAACCAAAAAATAGTCATACAAAAACCAAAAGAAAAAGCTATTGTCCAAACACCCCAAACATCCTCAATCACTACCAAAACACAAAAAGCCCAAACCAATTACATGTCCACAAACAAAACCTCAAACATTATCCATATAGAGCCTGAATTTTGGAATAGCTCACCAAACAAAGTTATCCCAAAGATTTTTCCTACTGGATTCCGCTTCAGGCCTTTGGTACCCAACAAAACCCACCAATCTTACGAATTCATCTTAATAGATACTGACTCAGTATCTATTAAACATTACAAAGACAAAACCAATCCTGATTTTATAACCCATTCAACTATCCAAATCCTCATAATTTTATCCCCAAAGCAATTTGGAAACAATCTAAATAAAACTAAAATTTTCTCAAAATTATGACCCAATAGGTTTTAATTATTGGGAGTACATGGAAGCCTGGACTAAAGTATTTTGGTTTCAAAATACTCAGCACAGACATTCATGGTTAATCTATTTTAAAAGAAAAACCAATTATATTTTTTCAAATTGGTTCTACCAATAGTGGGACTTCCTTGGGCCAATTCCAGAAATTCTACCCTCACCTACGGATGAAGGGTATAAACTTTTTCAATCAAAATTTAACAGTCAAAAAATATGTGTTCCTGTAATGTTAAATTTTTTCTCAACTTTTTCATTGGCATGGGTATTCTCATGGCAATACAAATATGCAAAACCAGACCACCCCAAATCTTTTCCAATCCTGCAAAGGCATGGTTACGTCAAATGGCGGTCTCAATTTGATTCATCAATGGCCTATCCAAAAAAGGTCAGAGAATGGTTCAAATCCAATCCCGATAGTCAGAAGATTTTGGATCCAGAAATGGCTTTGTTTCTCAATCAAAAAGCCCAAATTGCTGCAGCTCTCACAAGAGCTCAATCAAAAGAAACTCTAGCAAAACATCTTCAGCAAATCATGCAGATGATCGAAGAAGATAAAAAAACATAAAGAAGATCCGTCTTCATCACCAGAATCCTCAAGCGGTTATAATAAAAATGAAGACGACTGCTTTGGAATTGACCTAGGAGAGGATTAGTCTTTAATCTCAAAATTTATATAATCACAAAAATCAAAAGTGTACCAACTTGTATTGTAGAAATAGTACCGGTAATTTTTACCTGTACTGTAGAAACAGTAGAATATTCAATTATAAAAGGAGGCCTCGTTCTCATTGTGAGGCACCCTTCAGTTTTACACAAACATAGAGAGAAGTTAGTGAGAGAAGCTCTGAGAGATCCCTTGTAAGCTCTTCAGCTCTTCTTCTTCCCTCTTCTTTCTTTTCCAATCATTCAATAAAACATTTATTCAGTTCACTATTTTTGTGTTTTCATATTTACATTTCTGCATCTAGATGCATATGTGTGCAGACTACCGCCACATCTAACATCATACTAACCTGCATATGCGTGCGGACTACCGCCGCATCTAACTTCATATTTACTTTCTTGTTCTTGCATATGCATTATTAATCTGACATTATCATTTTCTTCTACGCCTTCTTCTCCTTTCCCTCCTTGATCCACTTAGGGACATCTGGTATATATATTGAGCAAGTATCTCTATTGAAAATATTGCCTAATTATTACCGTGTACAATTAGTATGTGTGTATATTATATACTGAGTAATAGTGATGTTTTACAATTATTTATCATTTAGAGAATTCATAATTCAGACATAGTTCCTCTTCTGTTTTTTATTTTTCATACCTAATATCTATTAGCTACGATCCTATCAATAGTATTATCTATGGTAGATTATGTGATGAAAAAAATTTAGAAAATAAATGCAAGAATTATAAAGTTATGGAAAGTCCCATCCAAATTTGACAAGAGCAAGACGGCTTACATAGAAATGGTTCTAATGGATGATAAGGTTAGTTGATTATTTTTCACGATTCGTTCAAGTGATGCTAGATCCAGTTTATAAATAATTTTAATAGCTTTATAAGTGCTAATAGCTTTTATATTTAATTTGTTTTACAGTGTGATAAAATTCATTGTTCAATCAAGATTTATTTGGCAAAAATATTTGAGAATAAACTGATCAAGGGGAGGGTCTATGTCTTCTCAAATTTTGTGATTAAGGAATTAAGCGGAATTTATCTTCCAACTGCATACGTGTGTAGAATAACTTTTAAGAAGGGTCACATATAGTAAATACGGTCGATGATCATAAAATTTCTGACAACCATTTCAATTTTCTTACTCATGCTGATATATTAAAACAAAAAGATGAACAATCTAACTTATTTGGTACGTAGTTGATTTGTATTAACCTACACAATTTTTTTATTTTAATTTTTGCCAAAAAATTATATAATAGCATAATTTTATCGATAACATAAATTTTAACATTTAATTTATGCAAATATTTGAAATTGTATTGTAACTTTTTTAAAGGTATATTCTTTTATTAATATGTTGTTAGTTTTAATGTTTAATATAAAATAAATTGATAAAATCTCTTTAATTTATAAGAAATTTATTATATTATTTATTTATTTGTTCTTAATTTAATACTTTTACTTCAGTTTTTATTTTTTCAATTAGATGTTATTGGACTCTTGACTAAAAAAGGAGAGCTTATATCATGGACAAAAACAAAAAGAAGTGGTCATTACATTGTGGTTGATCTTCATGATTTGCAGTATGTGAAATTTTAATATTTCACAACGAGATTTTGTTTTGTAACAATTATCTATTCATATGAAAAATCTTTTATGTTTTTCATGATATATTACTACTTATTTCTCTTAATTCCCACTTTTATTTAGAAATGAGAAAAAAAATAAGGTGCACATTGTGTGATTAATTTGCAACCCAATTACTCAATTATCTATGTAATCACCAAACAACTGAATACATACGTATTTTCCAATTTGCAAAACTTAATAAATGCATTGCTAAGCATATTGATTAACCTTTTATTTAATATATTTGTTTATGTTATATTGTAATCATATTATATCTATTTTACGTATATATCTTTTTAAAAAACTCTTAGTATTAGCACATCGTGTATTAAATAAATATTTTAAAATTAACTGTAACATATGATAAAAATAAAAATTAAACTAAATAGATATTACAAACACAAACACCGACACAACCCATTTAACCCAACTTCAAACACAATCACAGAAAAGAACTCCCTAACTCACCCATTTAACTACCTCACCTACTTTCATAAATCTACCTAGAAAATTCCATATTTCCCTCTTTTTCTGACTAGGATCATGAAACTCATCATAATTGGAGTTTAACTGTTACATGTTACAACCAAGCCCACAAACAACCCTAAACTCAAATAAGTGAATAAACCTAGCGGCCACTCAACGACATAAAGAACAAACCCGTCACGCCATCATGTGCTCGCCATCGACGCCCACCCGTCGCGCCGTTACGTGCTCGCCATTAGAGTAGATTAATAAAAACAATTAATAACTACATTAGAGTTGATACACTTGACACCAGATTAAGAAAAAACAAACAACATATTACATGTTACTTTTCTATTAATAATCAAATGATTATATTCAAATTAATTTTAACAAAACAACTTAAAATTATAATTTCATTTTTATTACGTACATGGTACGGGTTATCATACTTGTATATAAATATAATCCGGTTCTGTCATCTTTACGTGTCTTCTCCATGTTTTTTTGTGAATTTTTTTCTCCTTCGCTTCTCCTTGTGTGATATGTTTAATTGGTCCCACATTTTTATGTTTGGATTTCTCTTACCACGTTACTAATCATGGTTTTTTAAAGTAGTGTGTGTAACACCCTACCACACAAAATCTTATGTTTAAGTCATAAAACAGAGATGGTGAGGTATTACGACCTCTAAAAGTAAAATTATATATATACATATATAGTTACAAAAAAGATTTATAGCTAGGAGCCTTTAAAGAAAAGTTAAAACAAGAGCATTAAATAGAAAAGCGCATCACTCACGTAGGCGACAAACGTAAACCGAAAAGGATAA
The DNA here is from genome assembly GCF_003086295.3 of Arachis hypogaea. NCBI lineage: Eukaryota > Viridiplantae > Streptophyta > Magnoliopsida > Fabales > Fabaceae > Arachis > Arachis hypogaea. Next base: position 117,901,510 of record NC_092038.1, read on the forward strand.
AAGTAAACTACACATGAAAATATACAAAAGAGTTCCAAGAGATAGATAACAAAGCCTCTGTCTCGGCTCGTGAAGTTATAACCGGCCAGAGCACATAACATATATACATATATACATGAGAGTTCCCAAAAGAGCCCAAAATACAGTTTTCATAACCTGTTTCTCCAAAATAACCTCTAAGAGGACTAATACATCATATACATAAGTAGTGGAGATAATAAGAATCTACATAAGCCAAAATAAGTCCCAAAATAACAAAAGATCTTCGCTGTCAGAAGCCTCCAGTATGCCTTAGCGAATAGCCTCAGGTCCTACATCTGAAAACCACAAAATACGTATGGGGTGAGAACCAGAGGTTCTCAGCATAGTAACAATGCCCACATCTCTAATATATAATGTCCCGAAAAAGTCGAAAGTGATCTTAGAACTTCTGACATATGATTTAATCTTATAAAACATAACTAAACTGGAAATAGACTAGGCCACTAACTAAGGATCTCCTTTCTAACTAATACTCCCCTTTCTAACTCCTCCGAATCTCCCAACCAATACTGGAATCATTTATTTCAAACACAATTATTACATCCAAGGAAATCATAATTAGGATTCAGATACAGTAGATAAATAGGTAGCAAGTAGTTTATGAAATCCGTTAGGCATTCCAAACAAAGCACACCAAACAAATAGATAGATGCATATGATGCATGCCTGTCCTATGGCTGATGATATCATCTATCGGTTATATAGCCAACTCGACACGTCCTGGTAGCTAATGATGGACAGAAACACCCATCGTGGAGCAAGTGGGTCTGAGCTACAACTCCCTTGCTACTACCCGCTTAACCCAGAGCGAGTGGAAGAACCACTACTACCGAGGCAAGTGTTTAAAAGCTCAACCTGGAGTAAGTGGAATAATCCACTACTATTTCTACTACCCAGGCATCACAATCACTGACCTGGAGTAAGCGGGATGAACCACAATGCTTAATACAGCCCAGGTATCTTAAACATACATTCATTCAGTCTAAAACAATCATCATTAGTATCAAATCTCAATCACTGACTTAGAGCAAGCGGGACGAACCACAATCCTTGCTACTAACCAGGTATCTCAACCATACATTCATTCATTCATCATCATATCATTATACATCATGAACTTAGCCACTGCTCACAGCATATATAACATTACAGCACTCCCTCATTCATTATCATTTACTTTACCTCCTTTTTCCTCAACAAGTTATCTTTCTCACTCCTAATCATACTTCACTACTCAAGAATCTACCTATTAGGCTTTAAACAAGCGTTAAAAAGGGTTTTGAAAGCTGGAGGAGTGCATTTAGAAACAAAAATCAATGTTTTGGAAAAATAGGAGCTCGCGTACGCGACCCCTGCCTGCGTACGCGATGAGTACAACCCGTAGCATATGCTCGCGTCACATGCCATGTGGTCGTGTACGCAACCAAAGAAGCGACACATTCGCGTACGCGACACACATTCCGCGTATGTAAGCCCTCTGGGCAGTAGCAAATGGTCATGTCGCACGTATCTCTCGCGTATGCATGCATAACAGAGGTCTCAAAAAGTTGCTAAGTCCAAAATCTCAGTTTTGCATACCAAACTTTGATCGCGAATAACTTTCTTGTTTTAAAACATTTTTCTCCATTATTTGAACGGTGCTAACATCTTGAACCAAATTTTCTTTCTAAATAAGTTTGATAAAAATTGGAGGTCCAGAGACCAAGTGATGCTCCGCCAAATTTGGTCAAAAATTATAGTTTTCATTAACACTTGTAACCCTTAACTTTCAAAACATACTATTTCAAACCTTTCAAAAACCAATCAAACATTACCATATCAGCATCAAACACTCCTCATTCATATTTCCAACCTCCTCATTCATCCTACAACCTATCAATTTTCCACTTTCATCAATCTCAACTCAATAATTTAAGTTCAAACAATATACAATATACCTCATCAATTATTTATATCAATTATAATATAATATCAACTTCACCACCAATATAGTATCAACAACAACATCAATTTCACTAGCCATTATACATATACCAAGTCAAACACATCATTCATACAAGCCTCTATCACAACACTATATAAAACCATTAACCACATACATAATAATCAATATCAACCAACAACAACACCACGATTCAATTCCTATATTAAGGTCCCTAGCCTAGGTTTTCATGATACATTATATTTTAGATACGAGAAACCAAAACTATACCTTGACCGATTCCTTGATAAACCCGGAACACCTCAAATTCACTATTTCTCAAACTCTCAATACTTCAACACCTCACCAACAGATTTCTCAGCCACAAAATTCCACTCCAAGCTTGCAAGACCTCAATAATTAAGCTCTAAACCACACACACACACACACACACACACACACACATTACCTAATACACATCATTGACATCCATACATATAAACTCGATACCTAATCACATATACTTAATGAATTCACTATGGGTTGAGAATTCTTACTGTACTCACGGACCAAGCCCAACAATTCTCTCAAGTTAATTCGAACTTAAACACCGAAATTACACAAAATTCAACACCAACACTCAATAAATTCGAAAATCAAAGGCTGGGAAACCGGTGAGTAATTGTGACTTACCTTTTAAATAATGTAGTGAGCTTTGTAGAGCTCGCTGCTACAGTCGCGTGACTGCAAACAATGTGGCGATCGAAGCTCGAAGCGAAAAGTTATGTTGGATTGAATCAAGAGCAAGTGTTTGTGAATTTGTAATATGTTCTTTCCCTTTGCTACACTTTCAGGGTATTATACATGAAGTAGGAGAGAGAATGAGCTAAAGCTCATTTAGCTAAGTTTGGTAGGTTGGGCCTTGGGCCCAATACGGGCCCAGTTCATCCGGTTTGGCCCATTCGACCCAATTTTAGGTCAAATTCTTTAAAATTAGTGTCAAAATTCTTATTTTAATTAGCTCTATCTTATTAAACCATAAAATTTATATTTCTGACTTCTTTTCTTAAAATTATTTTATTAGTTAATTATTCGTTAATTATGTGGAGTTTACAATGTGTATTACTGTTTACATTTTAGTTGCTATTTAATTCAGGCTGGGATATAATTATCTTAAATAAAAGAATTGAAAAACATTGGATTTTCACCAACAATGTTGCTAATTATGGTTGAAGTTGTGATAAGGATGAATGTGGATATATATATATATATATATATATATAACACCCTATCATACTGAGTCTTATGCTTAAGTCATAATTTAGAGATGGTAAGGTATTACGACCTCTAAAATAAAAATTTAGTACGTGTAGTAGTATGAATAATGATTATAACTAGGAGCCTTTGAAGAAAAAGGGGTACAACAAAAATCGTAACTCAAAAAGCGCAACACTCCGATCGATAACGTAACGAACAAGGATAAACCAACACGAGTTTATATATATACAGGGGAGTGTCAAAAACATGAATATCAAAAATCATAATCCGGTTGCGAAGATAACCGGTCCGAGCATATAAATATATACATGTAAATAAAATAGGAAACCCCAAGGAAAACCCAAAGGGACATAAATACAGAAAACTTATTCTCCAAAATCTCCTATAAGAGGAGTCATCACAGTTTGTATTATTTAGTGGAGATAAAAGTATCTAAACAAAATATATAAACAAAAATAGAGCCCCAAGAACAAAGGATCTTCGCTAATCCGGAAGTCCCCAGGATGCCTCAGTGAAAAGCCTCACGTCCTGCATTTGAACACCATAAAATCCGCATGGATGAGAACCAGAGGTTCCCAGCATGGTAACAGTTCCCACATATTTAACATGTAATATTAGAGGAAAGCTGAAGGCAATCCTAGATCTTCCTCCAGATAAAATCAAAGCTTATAAACAAGCTAAACCATAAATAGCAACTGACTAAAGATTCTTCAGTCTAACTAATACTTCCCTTTCCAATTTCTTCAGACCTCCCAACCACCAACAGGAGTATAATATAGCAAACACAGTTATTTCAAACAAGATATATACAAGTTGGAATAGATAAGACATTTAGACAAATAGCAAGTAATATGCAGTCAAATAGGTAATCTCAAATAATTCACATAGTATGCATATGATGTATGCCTGTCCCTAGTGGCTGATGATATCATCTGTCGGTTATATAGCCAACCTGACAAGTCCTGGTAGCTAACCATTGGACTGTCCCTCTGTCGCGCATCCCCAACTCGAGTTATACTCAACATAATCGTGATCATAATCATGATCCATATCCAACACCCTCACTGGTGTATATTCACGGGGGTGAGCTCATGCGGGTCTTTCACAGTGCCCGGCCACCCTTACGACATAGGGTAAATAGAGTCTCGAGTCTCTACCTAGAGCACGTAGTGGCTAGCCACTGCTTTCTCCCAGGGAAACTCGTGTCTCAGATGGTGGAAGTGCAAACATTCACAATTCATTCATCAGCATATATGAATTTATACTTAGCCATAATCAATGCCCTGCCATAACACGGCAATAAACTCAGCAATCCAACTCATGGTTCAATCCAGAACCAGCTAATTCATAAACAATTTAGCCCATCGGCTCATGGCACATACAGCACTTCCCCTGCCATCCTCCGCATCTCATATAATCATCTTTGATCCTTATTGATCATTCATTTTTCCCTTGCTTCACTCACAAGTTACCACATTCCCTAGCTCCTTTTCTCATTGCTAGGCATATCATAATGATTTAAGACATAAGTGGTGAGATCCGAAGCTTAGAAGTATGAAATTTGGCTTTTAAAACTCAAAAATCAACTTTTGGATGAAAATAGGGCCACGCGCACGCGTGGATGGCCTTACAGTTCATCGACACGTAGACGTCATTCACGCGGACGCGTGGATTGAAATACATCCAATCGATGTGTACGCGCCAGCCACGCATACGTGTGGGTCCGTTTGTGCCCCCACACATAAAATTGGCACAACTCTCGGAAAGAATGACTGGGCATTGAGTGTAGCACATCAACGCGCCCGCACATACCACGCACAAGCGTGGATGGTGCCTTCGTGAAGAATGATGAGTACGCGTCAAGTACGCCTACGCGTGGAGGGTCATTCTGCTAAAAGTTTTTCTAAGTTAAAAGTTGCAGAATTCACAGATTCAACTCTCAATCTTCCGACGAACATAACTTTCTCATTTTAAATAGTTTTTCGCCCGTTCTTCGAACGGCATGGACATCTCGGATCCAATTTCATTTCTAAAAAAATTTGGCACAAAACGAAGATCCAGAGTCCAAGTTATATCCCATTAAAGTATGCCCAAAACTATATTTTCATACAAAACCACAAAGTGTCATTTTCAAAACAAGCCATTTTCAACCCTTTTCAAAATTAACCAAAACATGGCAATTTCAACCCTTTTTGAAATCAATCAAAATATATCAAAATCAACATCAAGCCTCCCCAACTCACACATTAACACTTTACCATAATTCACAAAACACCATCCCATCATTTTAACCCACTTCACCCAAGTGGCTCAAACTCAAACACATTTACATATCATATACTCTTCCTCATGCAAATTTCAATAACATCATTTCCAATTAACCATCATTGCACATAACCAATACCATGCTCACCATCAACATGGTTTCACCCACACTTCAACCTAAATCAATCATCAAGCATATATCACAACATGCATATTCCTCATACATCATACCATCAAGGCATTAATAATCATAATCACATATATGACCACATCATATATCTCAACTATTCAACAACATCAACAATTCAATGCCTATCTTAGGGCCTCTAGCCTAAGTAGTTCCCACCACATTACATATTAGATACGAGAAACTGAGTCCATACCTTAGCTGATTTTCCAAGCTCAATCGGAGCACTTCCAAACCACTTTTTCTCAAGCTCTCAAGGCCTCAACACCTCCAAGAACAGATTTTTGCATACAAAACCCCCCTTCCAAGCTCTCCAAAGTCACCAATCAAGCTCCAATACACATATATAAAATGCCTAAGCCACAATATCATACCAAAACACAAGAGCTCAATACCCAAAACCACAAATTCAACATTCTCACTAGGGTTTGAGATATCTTACCTTACCCAAGGTTCAAGGAGACAAGATTAATCTTCTCTTTCAAGAGAGTTGGGTCCTATAACATCAAAGAGCCCAAAATCTCAACATTTTATCCAAAGAACTCAAAATTAAAGCTAGAATTTCGAAGAGAAAACTGTGGCTTACCTCAAGATTGATTGTATGGGTTTTGTAGAGCTCATCATGGTGAACACATGGCAGCAAACGGTGCAACAATCGAAGCTTTAGATCAAAAGTTATGGTGGTTTGAAGATCAAATGAGAGATAGAAGTTTGAGAGAGTGTTTTTCCCCTCCCTTACTCCATTTCAGCGTGTTTGAGAGTATTGTGAGGAGAGAGAGTGCTGAAATGAGGGTTTTAGGGCTTAGTTAGGTTGGGCCAAGGGCCCACTTTGGGTCCGGTTGGCCCGGTTTGGCCCGTTCGGTCCAATCTTGGTCCGATTTCTATAAAATTGGTATCAAAATTCTCGTCTCAATCTCTTCTATCATATTAAGCCATAAAAATCACATTTTTAACTTTTTAGAATAAATTCTCATTTATGAGTTAATTAGCCATTAATTAACCGGGTTTTACAATATATATATATATATATATATATATATTTGAGTGTCCTATTTTTGTAAAAGAAAGGTTCAAATTTTTAAATAAGTTAAATTAATGAAGTTTAAAAATATAAGTTTAGTACGTATATAAATAGGGACAATGCCTTTGATATTTTATACTAGAAGTGAGCACGGGTCGGTTTGGTTCGGGTTCAAGGTAAAATTAGAACCGAACCGATCAAAATGTAATTGGTTCAGTTTGGTTTGGATTTGCATTTTTTTGTGCTTGTACCCGAACTAAACTAAACCGATTAAGAACGGATTGGTTCGGTTCGGGTAATCGGGTACCCGACAACTTTGAAATTCATAAAAAAACTAAATTGGAAAATTTTTATCTTAAAAATTCAACAAGTACAATAAACATGTAACATCAATAGAAAGAATACAAACATGTTAAACACCAAATACATTAAAAATTAAACTCATCAAAATCCAAATATATTAATAGTAAATAATCTTTGTCTAATGGAAATACAAAAGTGCAATAGAAATATTAGAAGCTAAATACAAAAGTTTAGTGAATAATCTTTCAAAGAAGCTAAAATCAAAACACATTAAAATCCAAACATTAAAAGCTAAATACAAAAGTGCAATAGAAATATTGTCTAGTTTTCAAAGTTTTCACTCCATAATCCTTCATTCCATCAACCAAGCATGTTCAAGAGAGGAGTTCTGACCTTCAAAAAGTTAGCATATAATTAGCTAATGTCTATATGAAATTGATTAATTAAAAGTAATTCAATAACAAATAATTAGTGAAAAAAATGTTAACCTCAAATTGTTGTAAACAACATTAACTCCAATGGCTTGATTAGATATTATTAAAGCTGAAAGCTCTACATTATTATTATTAGAGACACAACAATTACATAATGATTTAAAGAAATATAATTTAAAATAGTTACCTAATTCAAGTTTTTCTTGGTCCTCAAGTTCTTGCTTTAAATCATACATCTTGAGTTCTCAACTAATTTTGTGAGCAAATTAGACACTCAACAGTAGAAGGACTTAATGAGCTTCTAAATTGGTTAAACACACGACCACTAGTACTAAATGCCGACTCAGAAGACACGGTAGAGACAGGAATAGTCAACAAATCCCTAGCCATCTGAGCAAGAGCATAATACTTCATTGATTTCAATTTCCACCCAACGCAAAATGTCAAAACCGAAAATGTTATCCTCCACATCATCTTCCATGTATCTTTCCAACTCATTCCTTTTGGCCTCACCTTGCTTTTTTTTAACTATCAATCTAAACTCATCCTCGAAGCCAACTTCTTTCTCATTTGCATTTTCACCACCAACCCCATGATCATGAGAGGCAATACTAGAATTAAAACTACCAGAAGAACTACCATCCGGAAGGGGTTATATCATGGAGTAGTACTCAAACAACTTCTGAATGATCTCCTTCAATTTTTTCAACATATCTTTGGCTTGATTCAACCTATACACCTGATTAAGACAAAATTCGACATACTCATACTTGTAATGAGGATCAAGAAAAGCAGCTACAGAAAGAAAGTAATTTATGCCATCATCCTCCTAATATTTGTCTAGTTTCACTTTCATTTGTGTTGCCATATTTTGCAAACCAACATCATTACTCTTTCTCCACTTATTCAAAGTTTTTTGAATGTCACACAATTTATTGAAAAAATTATTACATGTATCATTCAAAGAACTAGAAAAAGTAAGAGTTGCATCATAAAATATTTTCAAGAACTTCACAAATGCATGTGCCCTTTTCCAATCATTAGCATCAGGAGGTCCTCCTTTAGACTCAAGCGCCAACAAATAAAATGAGTCTTGATAACTAAGCCTACTAAAAGCCGATTCAAACTTCTCAGCAGCCTCTAGCATCAAATAGGTAGAGTTCCACCTAGTAGGCACATCTAACACTACACTAGCCTTATTGAGCATACCTCGTAAAAGCTTGCATCCTAGCAGAGATGACCTAACAAATTTGCATGCAATTCTGATTTAACTTATTGAGCTATCAATCTCTTTCATACCATCACCGACAACTAGATTTAATATGTGAGCACAACATCTCATATACATGAACTCTCCATTTAACAATGTTGACCCATTCCAATCACCCATGCCTCTAAGTAAATACGAAATTGCAACACCATTAGCACTAGCATTGTCAACAGTTACACAACATATTCTTCTAACATCCCACTCTTGCAAGCACTATTCTAAGGTTCTCCCTATAGTCTCACCCTTATTATCAGTAATCAAACCAAAATTCAATATTTTTTTATGCAATGTCAAAGACTCATCAATATAATGCGCAGTCACACACATATAATTCAAATTCTGAATTGAGGTCCAAGTATCGATAGTCAGGAAAACCATTTGGCAATTTTCAGATAACAAATTTCTCAACTTCTCTTTCTCATATCTAAACAAAGCCATACAATCTCTAGCAATTGTCCAACGGGAGGGAACCTTAAACCTAAGTTGTGCTTTACTCATAAATTGTCTAAAGCCTTGAGCCTCAATAAATTTAAAAGGAAGTTCATCAACAATTATCATATTTGCAAGAGCAAGACAAGTTTCCTCTTGATTAAAATTGACAAGCTTCGTAGTAACTGTATTAGGGTCATCCTCAAATTGGCTCCCAAGTGCAACAGTTTTCTGCCCCTTTTCAACTTGCTTATGAGGATTTTTAGTACAAATTCTTAAATGTTTATGCAAGTTTGTTGTACCATGACTAGAACTATTGCATGCATATTTTTTTACAATAGTTGCAGCAGGCTTCATTAGGAGAACTTTTAGAAAAATGAGCCCAAACACTACTAGGTGCTCTACTGGGTTTATGTTTTACCTCTTTTTAAGGCTTGCCATAGCTCCAGCAGCTTTGGTTTGTGTTTTTGATGAAGGATTTGAGGCAGGCAACAGTGGAGGAGCTGGACTTTGTGATGTTCTACCAGAAAGACCATCGTCAATAGCAGCGGGAATGGCTGCACTTGGAGAGGAAGTACTTCCAATAACCGTATCACTTTCAGGGTTAGTTTTTTCTATTTTTGAATTTGCAAAATACATAAAATAAGAGAAGTCATGTATTTGTTACTAACCAATTAGTACAATTAGAAGACCTTACTGCAGAGTATTTGTTAACATTGCAAGCAATATGTCCCCAAAATGGAAGCTTACAATAAAAAAATAAAGTTAGTCCGATTGTTTAATTACTCAACCAATCAGAGTATAGTTTAGAGATATTAATGACTTAATTAAAAAGTTGGATATTAATTACTTCTGCTGTTGATTACTACAATATGTTAGTTTCCTGATAGTTACTATCTTATGTATAATTTCTTGATAGTTACTATCTTATATATAGTGTGTATCTCTAATATAAATCTAAATCTCACCATTAGTAAAATTAAGTTATAGCTTTCTTTCAATTTTTTCCTCGTTTATTTGCTACCATAAATTATAATAATAAATGAATAGCATAATATTTTTGAAGTTAAAAATCAAAATCAGCTTATAGAAGATCCTCAGTTCAAAATCAAATCTAGGACACGCTTTTACATAAGAGCAACATTCTACTAATATTTAAAAGCAAGCCAAAGTAGATTTTAATGAGCATTAAACGACATTGATAAAAATATATAAGTAAATTCCACCATATCATTGCCCCATGTCAGTGTATTCTTAATAGGAAAAATCTTGAGGATCACAATTCTTCACACCCAAACTCGCACGATGAAGAATTATTACTTTGAAAAGAAGCCTTCAAAGTAGTTTAACATATAACAGAGGACTAAGAATGTATAATTTCAAAAATTGAACAACAGAGGATAAAGAATGTATAATTTCAAAAATTGAACAACAAGATTGCATCAGAGTGAAAAAGAGGATTGAACAACAGAGAACTAAGAATGTATATTTTACTCAAATTTAGGTCTCAAAGAGGATTGCTTCAGAGTGATCAAGAGCTTTATTCAACAACAACTAAGAATGTATAATTTAAAAAATTGAACAGAAAAATAAAACAATTAACACTTTAACATATGACATTCCCAAAAAATTATAGACTAACCTGGCTGAGTGACCGAAAAAGACGACGCTAGAACCTGGAGGAAGTTGGCTACTGGAGAGGGAACTGCGGACGACGATGCTGACAGAGATACCAACGGAGACGCTAATGATAGAGAGGAAGTTGGTTGCTACGTCATTGCTGCTACTAGGAAGACGATGGAAAAGATGATGCACCTAACGATCACATGGACGACGTGGAGAAGACGATGCGCCTAGCGCCTGATGGAGAAGACGATGGAGATTGGAGGAGCTGGTTGCGTGGTGAGAGGAACCTCTGCCTCTGCTAGGGTTTCTGGGTTTGTTTACTCCATGGGGTGAGAGACTGAGAGTCTAAAAGGGCACCGTTAGTGACACAGTGTTAGGGTTAGAGTTGGAAAAAAATACTAAAAGCCATATATTTTTTATTTTTTTATTTAATTAATATATGATCGGGTTCACGAGTTGGTTCAGATTCTACACCCTAGAACCGATACCCGAACCAATCACTAACAAAGGCCATCGGTTTGGTTCGGTTCGGGTTCGGACGGGTAATTGGATACCCGCTACCTGTGCTCACCCCTATTTTATACAAAAATAAATACATAATAAACACTTCTCTCTTTCTTTTTAAGCTACAACATAATTAGTAAACATATATATATATATATATATATGTATGAATAATCTCTATTATATTGAGATAATAATGGTGAATATTAATACTATAATATTTTATTTATGCTTTTTTATTTTATATTTTTTCTCTTATTTATTTATTTATTTATTTATTTATTTATTTTACATGTTATCAGCACGAGGCTCTGATACTTTCTCAAGCACGATATGAGTGGACAAACTTGTGTCTACATGATTTTAAATCCATAAATGAATACAATTCAATAATGTTCCGAATTACCTCACAAATAAAACTACGTAGGAAAAAGATAACTGATAATGACATGTTAGAGAAAACTTTCTCAACCTTCCATGCCTCGAATATGCTCCTGAAGCAGCAGTATCAAGAAAAAAAATTTAAAATAATCTGAGTTAATTTCTTGTCTTCTTGTTGCCGAACTAACAATGAATTGCATTTAAAAAATTATGAAGCGCACCCAGCTGGCGCCGCTCCATTTTTTAAAGCAAATGCAGCAAATTATAACCCCAAAAGAGGTAAATGGCACGGTTTTGGTAAAAAAAATTATAGAAAAAAGAAAAATTATTTTTACAAGAAAGAATCTCATTAGAAGTGGGATAAAGAAATAAATAATGGGTAAAATAAATCAACAGAGGATAAATATTTCCGTTGTGGTGGAAAAGGTCATTGGTCTTGTACCTGTCATACTTTAAGGCACTTAGTTTATCTTTATCAAGCATCCTTAAAAAAGAATGATAAAGGAAAGGAGGCAAAATTTGTTTCAAAGAATGTTATTGAAAATCATACCACTCATTATGAAGCATATGATTTCTTTGAGGATACAGAAAAAATATTGATCATTTAATCAATGATGAAAAAGTGTAATATTTGGGTTCGTTAAGTACTCATCTAAATAAATAATATGAGAAACTTCTTGTTAAGTTTTATTTCCTAAATTTCAAGTATGATGTATATAAATAATATTTATGTTTAAAAATTTTAAAATTATTAAACGTGTCAAATTTTATAATAATAATAATAATAATAATAATAATAATAATAATAATAATAATAATAATTGTATGCGTTAACCTCTGAATTTCTGTCATTTGAATTTAGTTTTGTCGTTTAATACGTTCGGTGGGTACAACTGGATAACTTTGTATTACTTTTTTAAAATACCATATGTATCCTTATTTGTGTTCTATATAAAATGTATGTTACTTTATGTTTTCTTTCCTAAGTTGTTTCACTTTTCTGGGTTTCTGGGTATTTCATGACTTGGTAAGTCTTTAATTAATAATTATGTTGTCTTGTTTTTGCATTATTCGCTTTAATTTTTTTCTGTATCATAAATCTCAAAGGTTATATTTTGTTAATATTCTTGCTTGCCTTTCTTTCTCTGAAAGGTAAATTAATTACTTTATAATTTTTCTTATCCTCTATTGCAATTGGAGCTTTTGAATTGGCATCATTCCCACTGGGTAGTGAGTTGGTTAACTTTAGCTTAGAGGTTAATCAATGTTGTATACAATTTATGTGATTCATTTTTTTCTAATATATTTCTTTGTGTTGAGTTTTAGATGTTCATACTATGGTTGCAGGTCCAGCTTTGTTCGGTCCCAATTGCAATGGGTTCAATGTTAGAAACAATGATCCAGGCAATGGAACTGCCATGTAAGATCGTTTTTTCCATGATTCTCAAGTATTATTGTACCACGATTGCTCGATGCCGCACTCTTTCCTAGAAATGGAATGTGAATATTGCCATCCGTGAACTATTGGTTAATAAATTTGTTATTCCATCGTTGGACCTGTATAATGCAGCTTGATAATCCACTAATTCCTGATCGGCTGAATTAAATTGTGTTGGCTACTGATATCGACCAAGCATTTTTCCTGCCTGTACCATACCCAACAACTTTGCAGTGGTTTAATTTTGTAGCCGATCTACATATCTGATACACTTTTTATTGCTGGCTCAAAACTTGTCACCTCCTGTTTAGAATCTAATTCTTATAAAAATATTTCTATAGTCTGATATTCTATCTAGTCATACTCTGTCAAAATGTGGTTAGATGTCCATCATATTATTTATTAAAAATTTATTACAAAGTGATAAACCATCCGACATGTTGTAGGTTTACAAATAGATGTGACTACACAGTTTATTATTAGCATAAGTATAATTATATTATATACATATTTAAATTGTATGGCCTAAATATGCAGACAGTTTGTTCCTGTATCAACCAAGTTTAGTGAGGCATGTCTTTCATATCATCGATATTGTTCAATATCAATACTCATCATTTCATTATTGTAACAATATGTTGAAATACTATACGCCATAAATAATTCAAGTTTAATAGCATGCCATTTTTTATGTACAGTGTTATGCTGATCAATAGCCTTACATGAACTTATCTTTAACATTTGTTTTTTGGCTGTATAACATTGTGTATAAGTGTTAATCCAAATTGCTGTTTATATAATTAAAAGAAAAATTAATTACTCTTTCTTTTAAAATATATGGAAATGGAAATGATAAAGGCAATGGATAACTAAGCATTTATTGATAAGTATTCCTACCAAATATCTTATTAGCCCTCAGGTTTAAATGGGTTTAATGCTCAACTGAGTTACTTTATATTAATGGTCTAGTAATAAATGAAATATTTAATTTAATGTGTTGGTAGGTCAAATTATCACTGTGATATGTGTAGATGAACAAGTGACCCAAATTTTTACTTTAAATAGTTATATAAATAGAACCCAAGAATGAAAAGTAATCACTGCCATATTCCCACATTTTCCTCTGAAATACGTGTCTTTATCAATATTTGAGTGGCCTATTTTTTTAGAAGAAATGTTCAAGTTTTTAAATAAATTAAATTAATGAAGTCTAAAAATATGAGTTTAGTACGTGTATAAATAGGGGCAATGTCTCTGATATTTTATACAAAAATAATACATAATAAACACTCCTCTCTTTTTTTTTAAGCTACAACATAATTAATAAACATATATATATATATATATCATCTCTATTATATTGAGATAATATTTGTGAATATTAATACTAGAATATTTTATTTATACTTTTTTATTTTAGATTTTTTCTCTTATTTATTTATTTTACGTGTTATCAGCACGGAGGCTTTGATCAAAATTTAGGAAGACTCAGGTAATAAATCTCTTATCTTGAATTTAATATTCTTGATATATCTGGAAACAACTACTTATCATGGATATTAGATTATGAAATTCATCTTGATTCAATGAATTTTAGAGATACCATTAAGACTAAAAATAAAGCATCCCAGAAGGATAAAGGCAAAGTGGTGCGCGAAATTGTGAACAATACTTTTCACAACTCTCATAATCCCCGGTCATGAACCCCAAAAACTTGGTAGCTCAGTACCATGGCATTACACAACTTCGCACAACTAACCAGCAAGTGCACTGGGTCGTCCAAGTAATAAACCTTACGCGAGTAAGGGTCGATCCCACAGAGATTGTTAGTATGAAGCAAGCTATGGTCATCTTGTAAATCTTAGTCAGGCAAACTCAAATGGATATGGTGATGAACGAAATAAACATAAAGGTAAAGATAGAGATACTTATGTAATTCATTGGCAGGAACTTCAGATAAGCGCATGAAGATGCCTTCCCTTCCATCTCTCTGCTTTCCTACTGTCTTCATCCAATCCTTCTTACTCCTTTCCATGGCAAGCTTATGTAGGGTTTCACCGTTGTCAATGGCTACCTCCCATCCTCTCAGTGAAAATGGTCCTATGCTCTGTCATAGCATGGCTAATCATCTGTCGGTTCTCGGTCAGGCCGGAATAGAATCCAGCGATTCTTTTGCGTCTGTCACTAACGCCCCGCCTGCTAGGAGTTTGAAGCACGTCACAGTCATTCAATCATTGAATCCTACTCAGAATACCACAGACAAGGTTAGACCTTCCGGATTCTCTTGAATGCCGCCATCAGTTCTAGCCTATACCACGAAGACTCTGATCTCACGGAATGGTTGGCTCGGTTGTCAGGCGAGCACTCGATTGTCAGGCGATCAACCATGCATCGTGCAATCAGGAATCCAAGAGATATTCACCCAATCGAAGGTAGAACGGAGGTGGTTGTCAGTCACACGTTCATAGGTGAGAATGATGATGAGTGTCACGGATCATCACATTCATCAAGTTGAAGAACAAGTGATATCTTAGAACAAGAACAAGCGGAATTGAATAGAAGAACAATAGTAATTGCATAAATACTCGAGGTACAGCAGAGCTCCACACCTTAATCTATGGTGTGTAGAAACTCCACCGTTGAAAATACATAAGTACAGGGTCTAGGCATGGCCGAATGGCCAGCCACCCAAAGTGATCAAAAGATCTAAAGAAAAAGATTCCAAAGATCCAAAGATGAAAATACAATAGTAAAAGGTCCTACTTATAGAAAACTAGTAGCCTAGGGTGTACAGAGATGAGTAAAAGACATAAAAATCCACTTCCGGGCCCACTTGGTGTGTGCTTGGGCTGAGCAATGAAGCATTTTCGTGTAGAGACTCCTCTTGGAGTTAAACGCCAGCTTTTATGCCAGTTTGGGCGTTTAACTCCCATTTTGGTGCCAGTTCCGGCGTTTAACGCTGGAATTCCTGAGGGTGACTTTGAACGCCGGTTTGGGCCATCAACTCTTGGGCAAAGTATGGACTATCAAATATTGCTGGAAAGCCCAGGATGTCTACTTTCCAACGCCGTTGAGAGCGCGCCAATTGGGCTTCTGTAGCTCCAGAAAATCCACTTCGAGTGCAGGGAGGTCAGAATCCAACAGCATCTGCAGTCCTTTTTAGTCTCTGAATCAGATTTTTGCTCAGGTCCCTCAATTTCAGCCAGAAAATACCTGAAATCACAGAAAAACACACAAACTCATAGTAAAGTCCAGAAAAGTGAATTTTAACTAAAAACTAATAAAAATATACTAAAAACTAACTAGATCATACTAAAAACATACTAAAAACAATGCCAAAAAGCGTACAAATTATCCGCTCATCACAACACCAAACTTAAATTGTTGCTTGTCCTCAAGCAACTGAAAATCAAATAAGATAAAAAGAAGAGAATATGCAATGAATTCCAAAAACATCTATGAAGATCAGTATTAATTAGATGAGCGGGGCTTTTAGCTTTTTGCCTCTGAATAGTTTTGGCATCTCACTCTATCCTTTGAAATTCAGAATGATTGGCTTCTTTAGGAACTTAGAATCCAGATAGTGTTATTGATTCTCCTAGTAAAGTATGATGATTCTTGAACATAGCTACTTATTGAGTCTTGGTTGTGGCCCAAAGCACTCTGTCTTCCAGTATTACCACCGGATACATACATGTCACAGACACATAATTGGGTGAACCTTTTCAGATTGTGACTCAGCTTTGCTAGAGTCCCCAACTAGAGGTGTCCAGGGTTCTTAAGCACACTCTTATTGCCTTGGATCACAACTTTATTTTTCTTTCTTTTCCCTCTTTTTTTTCGTTTTCTTTTTCCTTCTCTCTTTTTTTTTCGAAATTTTCTTTTTTTTTTTCATTGCTTTTTCTTGCTTCAAGAATCATTTTAATGATTTTTCAGATCCTCAGTAACAATTCTCCTTTTTCATCATTCTTTCAAGAGCCAACATTCATGAACCACAAATTCAAGATACATATGCACTGTTTAAGCATACATTCAGAAAACAAAAATATTGCCACCACATCAAAATAATTAAACTGTTGTAAAATTTAAAATTCATGCAATTCTTTCCTTTTCAATTTAAGCACGTTTTTATTCAAGAAAGGTGATGGATTCATAGGACATTCATAACTTTAAGGCATAGACACTAAGACACTAATGATCACAAGACACAAACATAGATAAACATAAGCACTAAAATTCGAAAAACAGACAAGTAAAGAACAAGGAAATTAAGGAACGGGTCCACCTTAGTGATGGCAGCTCTTTCTTCCTCTTGAAGATCTTATGGAGTGCTTGAGCTCCTCAATGTCTCTTCCTTGTCTTTGTTGCTCCTCTCTCATGATTCTTTGATCTTCTCTAATTTCATGGAGGATGATGGAGTGTTCTTGATGCTCCACCCTTAGTTGTCCCATGTTGGAACTCAATTCTCCTAGGGAGGTGTTGATTTGCTCCCAATAGTTTTGTGGAGGAAAGTGCATCCCTTGAGGTATCTCAGGGATCTCATGATGAGTGGGGTCTCTTGTGTGCTCCATCCTCTTCTTAGTGATGGGCTTGTCCTCATCAACAGGGATGTCTCCCTCTATGTCAACTCCAACTGAATAACAGAGGTGACAAATGAGATGAGGAAAGGCTAACCTTGACAAGGTAGAGGACTTGTCCGCCACCTTATAAAGCTCTTGAGCTATAACCTCATGAACTTCTATTTCTTCTCCAATCATGATGCTATGAATCATGATAGCCCGGTCTATGGTAACTTCGGACCGGTTGCTAGTGGGGATGATTGAGCGTTGGATAAACTCCAACCATCCTCTAGCCACGGGTTTGAGGTCATGCCTTCTCAATTGAACCGGCTTCCCTCTTGAATCTCTCTTCCATTGGGCGCCCTCTTCACATATGATTGTGAGGACTTGGTCCAATCTTTGATCAAAGTTGACCCTTCTAGTGTACGGATGTTCATCTCCTTGCATCATAGGCAAGTTGAACGCCACCCTCACACATTCCGGACTAAAATCCAAGTATTTCTCCCGAACCATAGTAAGATAATTCTTTGGATTTGGGTTCACACTTTGATCATGGTTCTTGGTGATCCATGCATTGGCATAGAACTCTTGAACCATCAAGATTCCGACTTGTTGAATGGGTTTGGTAAGAACTTCCCAACCTCTTCTTCGGATCTCATGTTGGATCTCCGGATATTCACCCTTTTTGAGTGAAAAAGGGACCTCGGGGATCACCTTTTTCAAGGCCACAACTTCATAGAAGTGGTCTTGATGCACCCTTGAGATGAATCTTTCCATCTCCCATGACTCGGAGGTGGAAGCTTTTGCCTTCCCTTTCCTCTTTCTAGAGGTTTCTCCGGCCTTGGATGCCATAAATGGTTATGGAAAAACAAAAAGCAATGCTTTCACCACACCAAACTTAAAATGTTTGCTCGTCCTCGAGCAAAAGAAGAAAGAAGAGAGTAGAAGAAGAAGAAATGAGGGGAAAGGGAATGGCTTTTGTGTTCGGCCAAGAAGGGGAGAAGTGGTGTGTATGTTGTGTGAAAATGAAGGAGTGAAGGAGGGTATATATAGGAGAGGGGGAAGGGAGGGTTCGGCCATTTGAGGGTGGGTTTGGGTGGGAAAGTGGTTTGAATTTGAATGGTGAGGTAGGTGGGGTTTTATGAAGGATGGATGTGAGTGGTGAAGAGAAAGATGGGATTTGATAGGTGAAGGGTTTTTGGGGAAGAGGTGTTGAGGTGATTGGTGAATGGGTGAAGAAGAAGAGAGAGAGTGGTGGGGTAGGTGGGGATCCTGTGGGGTCCACAGATCCTGAGGTGTCAAGGAAAAGTCATCCCTGCACCAAATGGCAAACAAAATCACATTTTTAGCCATTTCTGGCGTTAAACGCCGGGCTGGTGCCCATTTCTGGCGTTTAACGCCAGCTTCTTGCCCCTTTCTGGCATTTAACGCCAGTCTGGTGCCCCTTTCTGGCGTTAAACGCCCAGAATGGTGCCAGACTGGGCGTTAAACGCCCAACATCTAACCTCACTGGCGTTTAAACGCCAGTAGGTGCGTCCTCTAGGGTGTGCTGTTTTTCTTCCTGTTTTTCATTCTGTTTTTGCTTTTTTCATTGATTTTGTGACTTCTCATGATCATCAACCTACAAAAAAGAGAAAATAACAAAATAAAATAGATAAAATATAACATTGGGTTGCCTCCCAACAAGCGCTTCTTTAATGTCAGTAGCTTGACAGAGGACTCTCATGGAGCCTCACAGATACTCAGAGCCATGTTGGAACCTCCCAACACTAAACTTAGAGTTTGAATGTGGGGGTTCAACACCAAACTTAGAGTTTGGTTGTGGCCTCCCAACACCAAACTTAGAGTTTGACTGTGGGGGCTCTGTTTGGCTCTGTTTTGAGAGAAGCTCTTCATGCTTCCTCTCCATGATGACAGAGGGATATCCTTGGGCCTTAAACACCAAGGATTCTTCATTCACTTGAATGATCAACTCTCCTCTATCAACATCAATCACAGCCCTTGCTGTGGCTAGGAAGGGTCTGCCAAGAATGATGGATTCATCCATACACTTCCTAGTCTCTAGGACTATGAAATTAGTAGGGATGTAATGGTCTTCAACTTTAACCAGAACATCCTCTACAAGTCCATGGGCTTGTTTTCTTGAATTGTCTGCCATCTCTAGTGAGATTTTTGCAGCTTGTACCTAAGAGATCCCTAACTTCTTCATTACAGAGAGAGGCATGAGGTTTACACTTGACCCTAAGTCACACAAGGCCTTCTTGAAGGTCATGGTTCCTATGGTACAAGGTATTGAAAACTTCCCAGGATCCTGTCTCTTTTGAGGCAGTTTCTGCCTAGACAAGTTATCCAGTTCCTTGGTGAGCAAAGGAGGTTCATCCTCCCAAGTCTCATTTCCAAATAACTTGTCATTCAACTTCATGATTGCTCCAAGGTATTTAGCAACTTGCTCTTCAGTGACATACTCATCCTCTTCAGAGGAAGAATACTCATCAGAGCTCATGAATGGCAGAAGTAAGTCCAATGGAATCTCTATGGTCTCATTTTGAGCCTCAGATTCCCATGGTTCCTCATTGGGGAACTCATTGGAGGTCAGTGGACGTCCAGTGAGGCCTTCCTCAGTGGCGTTCACTGCCCTTTCTCCTTCCCAAAATTCGGCCATGTTGATGGCCTTGCACTCTCCTTTTGGATTTTCTTCTGTATTGCTTGGGAGAGTACTAGGAGGGAGTTCAGTAATCTTCTTGCTCAGCTGACCCACTTGTCCTTCCAAATTTCTGATGGAGGACCTTGTTTCAGTCATGAAACTTTGTGTGGTTTTGATTAGATCAGAGACCATGGTTGCTAAGTCAGAGGTATTCTGCTTAGAACTCTCTGTCTGTTGCTGAGAAGATGATGGAAAAAGCTTGCTATTGCTAAACCTGTTTCTTCCACCATTATTGTTATTGAAACCTTGTTGAGGTCTCTGTTGATCCTTCCATGAGAAATTTGGATGATTTCTCCATGAAGGATTATAGGTGTTTCCATAGGGTTCTCCCATGTAATTCACCTCTTCCATTGAAGGGTTCTTAGGATCATAAGCTCTTCCTCAGACGAAGCTTCCTTAGTACTGCTTGGTGCATTTTGCATTCCAGACAGACTTTGAGAAATCATATTGACTTGTTGAGTCAATATTTTATTCTGAGCCAATATGGCATTCAGAGTGTCAATCTCAAGAACTCCTTTCTTCTGACTAGTCCCATTGTTCACAGGATTTCTTTCAGAAGTGTACATGAATTGGTTATTTGCAACCATTTCAATCAGTTCTTGAGCTTCAGTAGGCGTCTTCTTCAGATGAAGAGATCCTCTTGCAGAGCTATCCAAAGACATCTTAGATAGTTCAGAGAGACCATCATAGAAAATACCTATGATGCTCCATTCAGAAAGCATATCAGAAGGACACTTTCTGATTAATTGTTTGTATCTTTCCCAAGCTTCATAGAGGGATTCTCCTTCCTTCTGTCTGAAGGTTTGGACTTCCACTCTAAGCTTACTCAATTTTTGAGGTGGAAAGAACTTTGCCAAGAAGGCATTGACTAGCTTTTCCCAAGAGTCCAGGCTTTCTTTAGGTTGAGAGTCCAACCATGTTCTAGCTCTGTCTCTTACAGCAAAAGGGAATAGCATAAGTCTGTAGACCTCAGGGTCAACCCCATTAGTCTTGACAGTGTCACAGATTTGCAAGAACTCAGCTAAAAACTGATGAGGATCTTCCAATGGAAGTCCATGGAACTTGCAATTCTGTTGCATTAGAGAAACTAATTGAGACTTAAGCTCAAAGTTGTTTGCTCCAATGGCAGGGATAGAGATGCTTCTCCCATAGAAGTCGGGAGTAGGTGCAGTAAAGTCACCCAGCACCTTCCTTGCATTGTTGGCATTGTTGTTGTTTTCGGCTGCCATGTGTTCTTCTTCTTTGAAGAATTCGGTCAAGTCCTCTAAAGAGAGTTGTGCTTTGGCTTCTCTTAGCTTTCTCTTCAAGGTCCTTTCAGGTTCAGGGTCAGCCTCAACAAGAATGCTTTTGTCTTTGCTCCTGCTCATAAGAAAGAGAAGAGAACAAGAAAATGTGGAATCCTCTATGTCACAGTATAGAGATTCCTTTAGGTGTCAGAGGAAAAGAAGAGTAGAAGACAGAAGTAGAAAATTCGAACTTATCAAAGAAGATGGAGTTCGAATTTTGCATTAAGGGATAGTGTTAGTCCATAAATAGAAGGATGTGAGAAGGAGGGAAGTGATTTTCGAAAATTAAGTAAAAAATTTTGAAGACATTTTTGAAAAAACATTACTTAATTTTCGAAAATGAAAGTGGGAAAGAAATAAAGTGATTTTTTGAAAAAGATTTTGAAATTAGAAATCAAAAAGATTTGATTGAAAACTATTTTGAAAAAGATGTGGTTAAGAAGATATGATTAGTTTTAAAAAAGATGTGATTGAGAAGATATGATTTGAAAAACATTGTAAAAAGATTTGATTTTGAAAATTAAAAACTTGGCTAACAAGAAAAGATATGATCCAAACATTAAACCTTTCTCAACAGAAAAGGCAACATACTTGAAATGTTGAATCAAATCATTAATTGATAGCAAGTATTTTTTTTTTAAAATAGAAAGAAATTGATTTTGAAAAAGATTTGATTGAAAAATTGATTTGAAAAAGATTTGATTTTGAAAAATTTTGAAATCTTTGAAAAAAATTGATTTGAAAACAAAATCTTCCCCCTTGTGCCATCCTGGCGTTAAACGCCCAGAATGGTGCACATTCTGGCGTTTAACGCCCAAAATGCTACCCTTTTGAGCGTTAAACGCCCAACCAGGTACCCTGGCTGGCGTTTAAACGCCAGTCTGTCCTTCTTCACTGGGCGTTTTGAACGCCCAGCTTTTTCTGTATAATTCCTTTGCAGCATGTTCTGAATCTTCAATTCTCTGTATTATTGACTTGAAAAGACACAAACTAAAAATATTTTTGGATTTTTAATAATCAAAATGCAACTAAAATCAAATAACAATGCATGCAAGACACCAAACTTAGCAGTTTGTATACTATTGACACTAATGAGAATGCATATGAGACACATAAACACTCAAGTCAAGAGAATTCAAAGATCAGAGTAAGAAATCATCAAGAATTATTTGAAGATCCTTAAGACACATGAATAAATGCATGCAATTGACACCAAACTTAAAATGAAACACTAGACTCAATAGGAAACATAAAATATTTTTTGGTTTTTATGATTTTGTAAAATTTTTTTGATTTTTCGAAAATTAAGTGGAAAAGAAAATAAATATATCAAAATTCTTAATGAGAATTCCAGGAATCATGCAATGTTAGTCTAAAGCTTCAGTCTAAAGGAATTAGACATGGCCAGCCAAGCTTCAGCAGGACATTGCATTCAAGAGCTAAATTGATGAAGATCAATCAGCTTTGGTGATGACAAGAACATCACCTTGAAACACTAGAATTCATTCTTTAGAATTCTGAAGAAAAAATACCTAATCTAAGCAACAAGATGAACCGTCAGTTGTCCAAACTCAACAATCCCCGGCAACGGCGCCAAAAACTTGGTGCTGTTGCCGGATTTTGGCACTGATGTTACCGGACCAAAAGCTTGCTCAAAACTCGAACAATCCCCGGCAACGGCGCCAAAAACTTGGTGCGCGAAATTGTGAACAATACTTTTCACAACTCTCATAATCCCCGGTCATGAACCCCAAAAACTTGGTAGCTCAGTACCATGGCATTACACAACTTCGCACAACTAACCAGCAAGTGCACTGGGTCGTCCAAGTAATAAACCTTACGCGAGTAAGGGTCGATCCCACGGACATTGTTAGTATGAAGCAAGCTATGGTCATCTTGTAAATCTTAGTCAGGCAAACTCAAATGGATATGGTGATGAACGAAATAAACATAAAGGTAAAGATAGAGATACTTATGTAATTCATTGGCAGGAACTTCAGATAAGTGCATGAAGATGCCTTCCCTTCCGTCTCTCTGCTTTCCTACTGTCTTCATCCAATCCTTCTTACTCCTTTCCATGGCAAGCTTATGTAGGGTTTCACCGTTGTCAATGGCTACCTCCCATCCTCACAGTGAAAATGGTCCTATGCTCTGTCACAGCATGGCTAATCATCTGTCGGTTCTCGGTCAGGCCGGAATAGAATCCAGCGATTCTTTTGCGTCTGTCACTAACGCCCCGCCTGCTAGGAGTTTGAAGCACGTCACAGTCATTCAATCATTGAATCCTACTCAGAATACCACAGACAAGGTTAGACCTTCCGGATTCTCTTGAATGCCGCCATCAGTTCTAGCCTATACCACGAAGACTCTGATCTCACGGAATGGTTGGCTCGGTTGTCAGGCGAGCACTCGGTTGTCAGGCGATCAACCATGCATCGTGCAATCAGGAATCCAAGAGATATTCACCCAATCGAAGGTAGAACGGAGGTGGTTGTCAGTCACACGTTCATAGGTGAGAATGATGATGAGTGTCACGGATCATCACATTCATCAAGTTGAAGAACAAGTGATATCTTAGAACAAGAACAAGTGGAATTGAATAGAAGAACAATAGTAATTGCATAAATACTCGAGGTACAGCAGAGCTCCACACCTTAATCTATGGTGTGTAGAAACTCCACCGTTGAAAATACATAAGTACAGGGTCTAGGCATGGCCGAATGGCCAGCCTCCCAAAGTGATCAAAAGATCTAAAGAAAAAGATTCCAAAGATCCAAAGATGAAAATACAATAGTAAAAGGTCCTACTTATAGAAAACTAGTAGCCTAGGGTGTACAGAGATGAGTAAAAGACATAAAAATCCACTTCCGGGCCCACTTGGTGTGTGCTTGGGCTGAGCAATGAAGCATTTTCGTGTAGAGACTCCTCTTGGAGTTAAACGCCAGCTTTTATGCCAGTTTGGGCGTTTAACTCCCATTTTGGTGCCAGTTCCGGCGTTTAACGCTGGAATTCCTGAGGGTGACTTTGAACGCCGGTTTGGGCCATCAAATCTTGGGCAAAGTATGGACTATCATATATTGCTGGAAATCCAGGATGTCTACTTTCCAACGCCGTTGAGAGCGCGCCAATTGGGCTTCTGTAGCTCCAGAAAATCCACTTCGAGTGCAGGGAGGTCAGAATCCAACAGCATCTGCAGTCCTTTTAGTCTCTGAATCAGATTTTTGCTCAGGTCCCTCAATTTCAGCCAGAAAATACCTGAAATCACAGAAAAACACACAAACTCATAGTAAAGTCCAGAAAAGTGAATTTTAACTAAAAACTAATAAAAATATACTAAAAACTAACTAGATCATACTAAAAACATACTAAAAACAATGCCAAAAAGCGTACAAATTATCCGCTCATCACAAAGCCATGATATTTCTTCATCGTCATCCTGACAATGATTAAAAAATGAATATCTCACACTAAAAGATCCTATAGATTTGTGGAAGAACCTAGAAGAAAGGTAGAATCGTCAAAAGACAGTGATACTTCCTCAAGCCCGATATGAGCTGACACACTTGCCTCTACAGGATTTTAAATCCATAAATAAATACAATTCAATAATGTTCCAAATTAGCTCACAAATAAAATTATGTGGGAAAAAGATAACTGATAATGACATGTTAGAGAAAACTTTATTGACCTTCAATGTCTTGAATGTGCTCCTGCAGCAGTAGTATCAAGAAAAAGAATTTAGAAAATATTTTGAGTTAATTTTTTGTCTTCTTATTGCCGAACATAACAATGAATTGCTTTTAAAAAATTATGAAGTGCTCAGCTGGCGCCGTCCCATTTTCTAAAGCAAATGCAGCAAATTATAACCCCAAAAGAGGTAAATGGCAAGGTTTTGGTAACAAGAAAAATTATGGAAGAAAGAAAAATTATTTTCAAAAGAAATGATTTCATCAGAAGTGGGATAAAGAAAGAAATAATGGGCAAAATAAATCAATAGAGGATAAATATTTCCATTGTAGTGGAAAGGGCCATTGGTCTCATACATGTCGTATTTCAAGGCACTTAGTTTATCTTTATCCATCCTTGAAAAAGAATGACAAAGGAAAGGGGGCAAAATTTATTTCAAAGAATGTTGCTGAAAATTATATCACTCATTATAGCATCTTATTTCTTTGAAGATCCAGAAGAAAATATTGATCATTTAATCAATGATGGAAAAGTGTAATATTTGGGTTCGTTAAGTACTCATGTAAATAAATAATATAAGAAACTTCCTATTAAGTTTTATTTTCTAAATTTCAAGTATGATGTATATAAATAATGTTTAATAAAATATTAATGAATATTTAGAACTTCAAAATTACTAAATGTGTCAAATTCTATAATAATAATAATAATAATAATAATAATAATAATAATAATAATAATAAAATTTAGTACATGATACTATTTTTATATACAGTACTTCTCAGAAAAATGATTCTAAAATAGGAATACAATATTACTGTGCATATACTTTTACTCATTTTATTATTATTATTTGTCTTTGAAGAAAATGGCAAAGACATATAATGAAAATTTTACCTTGTGGATAGTGCAAGTTTGCATATTATTCTCAAAAGTAATATATATTTTACTCATCTTGTACCAAAAGAAGAATGTGTTAATATCATTATTGGCTCAGGCAATGTGATAGAATGCTCCGGAAGAACTACAATCTTGTTTTCCGAAGGAAAAAAATTCATAATAAATAATACACTATTGTCTAATAAATCTCTAAAGAACTTATTAAGTTTCAAAGATATTTGCCGAAATGGATATCATATTAAAACAATGAATGAAAAAAATCATGAGTATTTATGTATCATAATTCATTATTTAAATAAAAATATTATATTAGAAAAGTTACGCTCACTTTTTCTGGATTATATTATACTAAAATCAGTGCAATTGAATCATATGCCATTGTAAACCAGAACTTTACTAGCCCAAATGAATTCATAATTTGGCATGATTGATTGGGACATCCTGGAACAACCATGATGCGGAGAATTATTGAAAACTCACATATACATTCACTAAAGAACTAGAAGATTCTTAAATCTAGTGAATTTTATTATGCTGCATGTTCTCGGGAAAAGCTCATTTTAAGGCCCTTCATCCACCATGTGGATCTTTTAGATATTTTATGGTCTTATTAGACGCATCTTCAAGATGGTCACGTGTGCTTATTGTCTTTTCGTAACTTGGGATTTGCAAAATTACTTGCTCAAATTATTCAATAAAAAAACACATTTTCTAAAAAATTCAATCAAAACAATTCGTCTTGATAATGCTGATGAATTCACCTCTCAAGCTTTTGATGCTTATTGTATAGACAATAGTATAAGTGTTGAACATCCATTAGCTCATGTTCATAAACAAAATGGCCTAGTAGAGTCACTTATTAAATGTCTCTAATTGATTGCTAGACATTTACTTATGAGAACAAATCTTCCAACCTCTACTTAGGGGCATGCTATTTTACATGCTACAGCACTTATTCGCTTAAGGCCAATAAGTTACCATCAATTTTCTTTTCTGCAATAAGCTTTTGACCAGCAGCCAAATATTTTCCATTTGAGAATATTTGGATGTGTGATATATGTTCTAATTACCCTACTTTCTCGCATCAAAATGGGACCCAAAAATTTGAGAATTTATATGGAATATGATTCTCACTCTATAGTGAGGTATCTCGAGATATAAATAGGAGATGTGTTTAAAGCTTGATTTGCAGATTGCCATTTTAATGAATCAATGTTTCCAACATTGGGGGGAAAGAATAAGTTTTTCTAAAAAGAAACCTAATTTAAATGCATCATCCTTGATGCATTTAGATCCTCGATCAGGAAAATGTGAACTAGAAGTTCTAAAGATTATACATTTGCAAAGAATAGCAAATGAATTGCCTTATGCATTTTCTTATACGAAAAGGATATCTAAATCCTATATACCAAATGAAAATGCTCCAATTTGAATTGATGTCCTAGTCGGACAAATGACCACCGAAACAAATTCACGTCAGAAGTGTGGTAGACCTGTCGGTTCTGAAGACAAAAATTCTCGAAAAAAAAGAGATAAATACTATTCCTGTTAAAAAAAGATAGTAAAAACACCTACAGTTGTCCAAAATTCTGATATAACTTTGATGCCAGAAGACGTTTAGGTACCTAAAAATTTTGAAAATTTGTGAAAATAATGAGATATCAATAAATTATATCTTTAGAGGAGAAAAATAGAACTAAAATAAAATAATTGTCAATAAAATATTTGCATATAATGTGGAATTATATATCATGCATGAAAGTAAGGATCTTGATCCAAGAACAGTAGAAGAATGTCGACAAAGGAATGATTGGCCAAAATAGGAAGAAGCTATAAAGATTGAGTTAGACTCACAGCTAAGCGTGAAGTCTTTTGACTTGTAGTCTGTACACTAAAAGATGTAAAAACCTGTTGGATACAGATGGGTATTTATGAGAAAAATGAAGTTGTATGCTACAAAGCTTGACTTGTGGCATTATGTTTTAAAAAAGGTCTGATATAGATTACAAAGAAACATATTCCCCTGTAGTAGATGCAACAACATTGCGTTATTTGCTCAGTTTATCCACATACCATAAACTACATATTCATCTAATTGATGTGGTGATAGCTTATTTATACAGATCATTAGATCGTGATATCTAGATGAAAATTCCTAAAGAACTAAAGATATCTAAACCATCCAATGAATATTTGTATGGGTTATACTTAGTCAAATTGCAAAGAACTTTATATGGTCTAAAGCAATCTGGACAAACATGGTATAATTGTCTTACCGAGTATCTGGCCGAAAATAGATTCAAAATAATGATACCTGCTCATGTATTTCTAAAGAAATCTGCATCTGAATTCATTATAATTGTTGTGTACGTTGATGATTTAAATATCATTAGAACCCCTGAATAGATTTCAACAATTACAAAAGCTCTAAAAGGAGAGTTTGAGATGAAAGATCTTGGAAAAACTAAATTTTGTCTTGACCTGCAAATCGAGCATACAAAAAATGGAATCTTTATTCATCAAACAACATACACAGAAAAGATCTTGAAGAGAATTTATATGGATAAGTCACATCCATTAAGTACCCCAATGATCGTAAGGTCTTTGGATGTGGAAAAAGGATCAATTTTGTCCTAAAGAAGAAAATAAAGGTATCATTAGTCCTAAAGTACCATATCTCAGTGCTATTGAAGCACTAATATATCTTGCTAATAATACACGACCTGATATATCATTTGTCGTGAATGTACTAGCAAGGTATAGTTTCTCTCCAACCAAAAGACATTGGGATGAAATTAAACAAAATTTTGATATCTTCATGGAATAGTTGATACGAAATTATTTTATCCATATGAATCCAAGTCAGAATTAGTTGGCTATGCAGATGCATGATATTTGTCTAATCCACACAAAGAAAGATCTCAAACAGGATACCTATTCACATATGATAATACAGCTATATCATGGAGGTCCACGAAACAGCCGATAGTAGCAACATCCTCTAATCATGATGAAATACTAGCGATACATGAAGCAAGTCGCGAGTGTTTTTGCCTCAGGAGTTTAATCCAATATATTCTATCATCTTGGGACTGACTGATAGAAAAATAGCTACAACTGTTCTGTTTGAAGATAATACAGTATGCATTGCTCAACTTAAGGATGGATACATCAAAGGTGATAGAACAAAGCATATTTCTCCCAAATTTTTCTTGACTCATGATCTTCAAAATCAAGGAACAATTAATGTCCAACAGATCCGCTCTAGCGATAATCTGGCAGATTTATTTATAAAGTCACTTCCAAATCCTCCTTTGAAAAATTGGTACATCAGATTGGATGCGTCGATTTTAAGATATTAAATAATATCTACAAGAGGGGGAGACTATACTCTTTTTCTTGGTCAGGTTTTTATCCCTATTGGTTTATCTTGATAAAGTTTTTAACGAGACAGTCCTCATCTTAAAGGATATTGTACTCTTTTTCTTCACTAAAATTTTTTTCCATTAGATTTTTTTTAGTAAGATTTTAATGATGCATAATCCTAAATGGACATCCAAAGGAGGGTGTTGTGATAAGGATGAATGTGGATTCCCATTAATATTCGGGCGGCTCATTTTCTCAAGAAGAGAAAGTTCAAGTTTCAAATAAATCAAATTAATGAAGTTGAAAATATGATTTTAATATGTGTATAAATAGAGGTAAGCCTCTGACATTTCACACAAAAAAATACATAAAACATCTTCTCTTCCTCTATAAGCTGCAACATAATAGTAAACATATATATATATATATATATATAATATCTCTATATATTGAGATATAATATTGGTGAATATTAATATTAGAGTATTTTATTTATATTTTTATTTTATATTTTCTTTTTTATTTATTTATTTTACAACAGAAGTAGGAGATCTTACTGTTTAAGGTGTGTTTGCTATTAAATTCATGGGATATAATTATTTTAAATTGAGGATTTGGAAAACATTGGGTTTACTGGATATTAGCATTTATGGTTTTGTTCTATTTAATTCATCTCGGGTTAAATAATGTAAACATGGGAATTGTAAGAGATTAATTGGTTCAATTATTTTGCTAAGCGTATGGTAATGTAGATGAAGTTTAGTATAATAAAAAGGTTTAACTCAGCTTCAGGCTTGAAACTGAACACATTGTTTGAAAAGATTATGGAGTTTTTTAATTTATTGTTGTCAAATTTTTTATATCCTATAAAAAAACAAAGAAAATTGTGTTTGTGTGTCACATCTTTTACTGACATTTTGTTTAATCACTGTAGTGGTTAGTCAAACATCAATATGTTCATATTTTTAGACAGGGAAAATGAAATAGTGAATGCTATTGTATTTAAAAGATGGTGTCTACTTACTAAATAAGGTTAAATAAATATTTGATTTAAAAAATTAAAACTTACTATAAAAGACAAGTTAAAAAATTTAGGTAACAACTCATAGACACCATAGAATTGGCCAAATGAAATATAGCTGGGTGGCTCAAATATTTTGTTCACTGAATATGTTATATGATCTGATGGTTTTTTTAAAAGTTATTTTAATTCTACTTAAACTATTAGATACATTTAAAGATTTTATTATAATGCTCAAATCAAATGGTACCAATGCAAGTTAATGTTATATATATAATTGTATGCATTAACATCTGAATTTCTGTCATTGAATTTGGTTTTGTCGTTTACTATATTCGGTGGGTACAACTGGATAACTTTGTATTACTTTTTTAAAATGCCATATGTATTCTTATTTGTGTTCTATATAAAAAGTATGTTACTTTATGTTTCCTCTCCTAATTTGTTTAACTTTTTTGGGTTTCTGATATTTCATGACTTGGTAAGTCTTTAATTAATAGTTATGTTGTCTTGTTTTGCATTATTTGCTTTAATTTTTTTTCGTATCATAAATCTCAAAGGTTATATTTTGTTAATATTCTTGCTTACCTTGTTTTCTCTAAAGGTAAATTAATTACTTTATAATTTTTCTTATCCTCTATTGCAGTTGGAGCTTCTGAATTGAATCTTCCCACTGGGCAGTGAGTTGGTTAATTTTAGCTTAAGGTTAATCAATGTTGTATAAATTTATCTGATTCATTTTTTTACTAACATGTTTCTTTGTATGAGCTTTATATGTTCATACTATGGTTGCAGGTCCACCTTTGTTTGGTCCCAATTGCAATGGGTTCAGTGTTAGAAACAATGATTCACATATTAGTAATGTAATGGTTCAGCGAAACTGCCATGCAGATCGTTTTTCATTATCCTCAAGTATAATTGTACCACGATTGCTCGATGCCACACTCTTTCCAGGAAATGTAATGCGAGTCTTGCCATATGTGAACTATTGGTTAATAAATTTGTTATTGCATCGTCTTGGACTTGTATAATGCAGCTTGAGAATCCACTGATTCCTGATCGGCTGAATTAAATTGTGTTGGCTGATATCGACTGAGTATTTTTGTTGTCTGTACCATACCCAACAAATTGGCAGTGTTTAATATTATTGGGCTTCTTCTGGCTACGTGTGGGCTTCTTCTGCAGTATTTTCAAAAATTTAAAGATCGTTCTTATACCGAAACAAGTTCAAGCTTGAATCAAAGGGTAAGATTCATAAGAGAAATAAAGAAATTGCAAGGATGATATTCACAATCGAATAAGATATATATGTATATATATATGAACAATGGAGTATGACTGAAAGATTATCAAATCATGTCTTAAGGAAGAAATTCGAATCAGATTCCAATACGAATGATAAAAGGAAAGCTACTTACCAAATCACGTAACAAAATAAAAATTACATTTTAAAATGGAATTAACTCGTGAAACGTAACCTCTAACGTTCCCTAAACCTCATGATATACGTTACCTATTACTTTATTTCACCTATGATAATTCGTCAACTTTCATACATAAACTATCAACATTAAGTTGGGCAGACTTAACATCAGCAGTTATGCAACAGTAAATAACAGCGTTAATCAATAAAGAGTCATGTGCTTAAAGCTCTAATTCTTGTCATCTGGACAAGACTTATAACATGGCAGATACTTGGAAGCATGCAATGAAGGATAGATAGTCCATTCCCAAGCTCTAATCAGAATGAATTGCTCTGATACTATAATGTAACACCCTTACTATCAAAATGTCACGCTTCCAGCACCGCTCTAATAGCGAGAAGTATCACGATGACTTCATATATTTAAAATTAAAATAGGAGATTTGACTCGAAACCATATTGCTATCTTCATTAAAAGAAAAACAAAATACTTTTCAACTTAAAATAAATAAGCATAACATACATACAATACTCCTTACTCAAGCAACTTACAAATATTATATACATACATGTTATTACAGTCACAACTCATATCCCTCTACAAGAATAATATAATAAAGGCAAGAAAAAGACAAATATATGGATACAAACAAAAAAAATATTCAAAACTTAATAAAATCCGCAAATTCTTCCCGTCCTGAAAAATAGACCTGTAGAGGTGAGACATCGTCCTGGAAAGAGTTTTCAGTAGAGAGTTTAAGAATTGTCATAGAAGATAGTATAAAAGAAGAATTGTTTCAAGACAGTGATATGTTTCCTATGAATAGTTAAAAACCAAGACTAATCATCCAAAAACTTTTCAACAACATATTAATATACTGAAAATCCAAAACCTTTCTTTCTATAAGAAAATCTAATCAGTTTTCTAGATTGTATGACATGA